>NC_069502.1:497663169-497963169 GCF_027579735.1 Bombina bombina
TAGGGCGAATGGTCTCTTCACCCAGAGGTATTTCTTCAGATTGTTCAAATGTGGGAACTTCCAGAAATAGATCTGATGGCGTCCCATCTAAACAAGAAACTTCCCAGGTATCTGTCCAGATCCCGGGATCCTCAGGCGGAGGCAGTGGATGCATTATCACTTCCTTGGAAGTATCATCCTGCCTATATCTTTCCGCCTCTAGTTCTTCTTCCAAGAGTAATCTCCAAGATTCTGAAGGAATGCTCGTTTGTTCTGCTGGTAGCTCCGGCATGGCCTCACAGGTTTTGGTATGCGGATCTTGTCCGGATGGCCTCTTGCCAACCGTGGACTCTTCCGTTAAGACCAGACCTTCTGTCACAAGGTCCTTTTTTCCATCAGGATCTGAAATCCTTAAATTTAAAGGTATGGAGATTGAACGCTTGATTCTTGGTCAAAGAGGTTTCTCTGACTCTGTGATTAATACTATGTTACAGGCTCGTAAATCTGTATCTCGAGAGATATATTATAGAGTCTGGAAGACTTATATTTCTTGGTGTCTTTCTCATAATTTTTCCTGGCATTCTTTTAGAATACCGAGAATTTTACAGTTCCTTCAGGATGGTTTAGATAAGGGTTTGTCCGCAAGTTCTTTGAAAGGACAAATCTCTGCTCTTTCTGTTCTTTTTCACAGAAAGATTGCTATTCTTCCTGATATTCATTGTTTTGTACAAGCTTTGGTTCGTATAAAACCTGTCATTAAGTCAATTTCTCCTCCTTGGAGTTTGAATTTGGTTCTGGGAGCTCTTCAAGCTCCTCCGTTTGAACCTATGCATTCATTGGACATTAAATTACTTTCTTGGAAAGTTTTGTTCCTTTTGGCCATCTCTTCTGCCAGAAGAGTTTCTGAATTATCTGCTCTTTCTTGTGAGTCTCCTTTTCTGATTTTTCATCAGGATAAGGCGGTGTTGCGAACTTCTTTTGAATTTTTACCTAAAGTTGTGAATTCCAACAACATTAGTAGAGAAATTGTGGTTCCTTCATTATGTCCTAATCCTAAGAATTCTAAGGAGAAATCGTTGCATTCTTTGGATGTTGTTAGAGCTTTGAAATATTATGTTGAAGCTACGAAATATTTTCGTAAGACTTCTAGTCTATTTGTTATCTTTTCCGGTTCTAGAAAAGGCCAGAAAGCTTCTGCCATTTCTTTGGCATCTTGGTTGAAATCTTTAATTCATCTTGCCTATGTTGAGTCGGGTAAAACTCCGCCTCAGAGAATTACAGCTCATTCTACTAGGTCAGTTTCTACTTCCTGGGCGTTTAGGAATGAAGCTTCGGTTGACCAGATCTGCAAAGCAGCGACTTGGTCCTCTTTGCATACTTTTACTAAATTCTACCATTTTGATGTATTTTCTTCTTCTGAAGCAGTTTTTGGTAGAAAAGTACTTCAGGCAGCGGTTTCAGTTTGAATCTTCTGCTTATGTTTCTCGTTAAACTTTATTTTGGGTGTGGATTATTTTCAGCAGGAATTTGCTGTCTTTATTTTATCCCTCCCTCTCTAGTGACTCTTGTGTGGAAAGATCCACTTCTTGGGTAGTCATTATCCCATACGTCACTAGCTCATGGACTCTTGCTAATTACATGAAAGAAAACATAATTTATGTAAGAACTTACCTGATAAATTCATTTCTTTCATATTAGCAAGAGTCCATGAGGCCCGCCCTTTTTTTGTGGTGGTTATGATTTTGTATAAAGCACAATTATTCCAATTCCTTATTTTATATGCTTTCGCACTTTTTTATCACCCCACTTCTTGGCTATTCGTTAAACTGAATTGTGGGTGTGGTGAGGGGTGTATTTATAGGCATTTTGAGGTTTGGGAAACTTTGCCCCTCCTGGTAGGAATGTATATCCCATACGTCACTAGCTCATGGACTCTTGCTAATATGAAAGAAATGAATTTATCAGGTAAGTTCTTACATAAATTATGTTTTTTTGTTGTTGAACAGTTAGCATAAGCAGTTTCAGATTCTCGAGTATATAACTCTGTTTACTTCTGATGTGTTCATTTTATTATGTTTACTATATCTATTATTATGATTTCAAATCTATTTTATTATCTCTAGCTTGTTAGGATAATAATTTGTTTGATTTCTATTATCTCCACTATTTCTGGAGGGTTAGAGTTTTTTCTGCCCTACTTTTAGTCCGGTGATGTAGATCAGTTGGGTAATGTCCTGACTACAAATGCAAATTCTAGATCCAAGGGTCTTAGATTCATATACCGGTAGGGTTAATGCAGCCCTTTGGCCTTTTTGAGGTCAATTTATTGTGTACCATTTATTTGGGTAATTTGGTTAACTCTGAGTGCAAGCACTGAAAAAACGTTTTTTTTTTATCTTTCTGGGAGAAAACGCTATATAATTACTTGTTATTTGACTGCATGAAGGTACGGTTATCAAACCAGTTCTTCTGGTGTGGGGTGGGGAGGCAGATTAAATTGTTTTTGGATGATTTCAGTCTAAAATCTTTATTATTCTTAGGGTCTGAATAGATTTTTAGAATAAGATCTTCTATGGGAAGATTCTTTCTCAGTACACTCAGTGATTTTTTTTTCAGGAGTGTTTATACCAGTTCTTTTGCAGGAACAGGGATTGGATTTCTATTCAATTATATTCTTTGTCCCAAAGAAGAGAGGTTTATTCCGTCCAATCTTGGATCTGAAGACATTATATTGTTTTGTAAGAGTCTCAACTTTCAAGTTGGCGACTATAAGGACTATTATGCCTTTTGTTCAGCAAGGTTATTTCATGTCCACAAAAATTTACAGAACGTTTATCATATTTTATTTCATTTAGACCACTTTTGGTTCTGAGATTCTCTTTTTTAGATGAGCTTTACCAATATGTCGCTTTTCCATTTGGTCTAGCAACAGCTTTATGGATCTTTTCAAAATATTCTGGGTGCCCTTCTTTCTGTAATAAGACAGTAGGGTATTGTGGTGTTTCCTTATTTGGATGGTATCTTGGTATTAGCTTAATCTTTTCTTTTATTAGAATCTCTCATGAATCAACTAGTTTTGTTTCTTCAAGACATGGGTTAGATTATTTATTTTACCTAAGAGTTTCGTGATTCCTCAGACAAGGGTCACTTCTTTTTTGGTTTCTAGATGGATTCTGTGTTCATGACTTTGTCTTTATCGGACAATAGTTGATTGTATTGGTGTTAGCCTGTCTAACTTACAGTCTAGAACATTCCTTTTAGTGGCTATGTGCATGGAAGTTTTAGGTCTCATAACTGCAGCTTCGGATGTGGTTACCTTTGCTCGTTTTTCATCTGAGACCTCTTTTGCTTTGCATTCTGATTCAATGGTGCAGGGGTTGTTTTCAGATGTCACAGTTGATATTCTTAAATCCTAATACTTAGCTCTCTCTGATTTGGTGATTAGACTAGACTATCATCGTTTTATTCAGGGGGCCTACTTTTGTACGTTCTTCCTGGACTGTATTCTTAATGGTTGCAAGTCTTACAGGTTGGTGAGCCGTCAGTCTTTACATCCAGGAGAGTGGTATCTCTATACAGATGTGTTTTCTCAATTTCCCAGGTACCTTTTCAGGTCCAGGGATCCTCAGGCAGAAATGGTGGATGCATTAGCAGTGTCTTGGTTTTGGAACCTGACTTCATCTTTCTACCTCAGTTTTTTTCTTCCAAGGGTGATTTCTAAGATCATATTGGAACAGTCTCATGTGTTTCTGATGGTATCAGCATGGCCTCACAGGTTTAGTATGTGGATCTTTTCCGGATGTCCAGTTGCCATCCTTGGCTGCTTTTTCTTTGGCCAGCCCTCTTGTTTCAGGGTCAATTTTTCCATCAGGATCTCAAATGATTAATTTGAAGGTATGGAAATTGATTAGTGTTTAGTCATAGAGGTTTCTCTGACTCAGTTGTTATCACTTTGTTGCAGGCTTATATGTCTGTCTCACGGAACATGTATTATCAGGTTTTGAAAACCTATATTTTATGGTATCTTCTCATAAATTCTCTTGGCATTCTTTTAGAATTCCTAGGGTTTTTCAGTTTCTTCAGACAAATAAGTTTGTCTGCAAATTTATTGAAGGGACAAAAATCTGTTCTTTCTGTTTTATTTCATAGAAAGATTGTTTAAACTTCCTGATATTCACTGTTTTGTTCAGGCTTTTTGGTTTGTATCAAGCCTGTTCATTTATTAATTCTACTGTTTGGGGTCTTAATTTGGTTCAAGGATTTTGCAGGCTCTTTCTTTTGAGCCTATATTTTCCTTAAGATTATCTACTTTCTTGGAAAATTTATGTTTCTTTTGGCTATCTCTCTATCTCTGCTAGAAGAGTTTCTGATTTATCAGTGCACTCTTCTGTGTCTCCTTATCTGATTTTTTTTCATCTAGATAAGTTGTTTTGTGGACTTCTTTTTTTCCTAAGGCTGTGTACTTGAACAACATTAGCAGATAAATTGTTGTTCCTTCCTTGTTTTCTAATCCTAAAGATTTCAGAAGTCTTCTAGTTTATTTGTTGATTTTTTTCTGGTTTCAGAAAAGGTAAGAAAGCCTCTGCCATTTCTTTGGCATCCTTGTTAAAGCTTTTGTTTTTCAAGGCTTATTTGGAGGCTGGGTAGGTTCTGCCTCAGAAATTTAAAGCTCATTCTGCTAAATTCAGTCGCCATTTCTTGGGCTTTTTCAGATTGAAGCTTCAAATTCTCAAATTTGCAAAGCAGTATTTTGGTCTTCTTGGCATACTTTTATTGTTTTTACCATTTTAATGTATTTTGCTTCTTCTGAAGCAGTCTTTGGTAAAAAGGTTATTCAGGCATCTGTCTCAGTTTGATTCTACTGCTTTTGCTTTATGTTTTTTCAAGGAAAACTTAATTATTGTGAAGATTTAATTTCTCAGTGGAAATAGCTGTTGTTATTTTATCCCTCCCTCTCTAGCGACTCTTCTGTGGATTTCCTTATCTTGGGTATTTCTATCCCATACGTCACTAGCTCATAGACTCTTGCCAATTACATAAAAGAAAACAATTTATGTAAGAACTTACCTGATAAATTCATTTCTTTCATTTCGGCAAGAGTCCATGAGGCCCACCCTTTGTATGGTGGTTATGTTTTTTTTGTATAAAAGCACAATTATTTTTCCGGTCCCTCTTTTTATATACTATTTTACTCCTTTTGTTATCACCTCACTACTTGGCTATTCTTTAAACTCACTACTTGGCTATTCGTTAAACTGAGTTGTGGGTGTGGTGGGAGGTGTATTCATAGGCATTTTGAGGTTTGGGAAACTTTGCTCCCTCCTAGTAGTAATGTATATCCCATACGTCACTAGCTCATGGACTCTTGCCAATATGAAAGAAATTAATTTATCAGGTAAGTTCTTACATAAATTATGTTTTTCATATGCAGAGGAGGGGGAAGTATCTGCTATTTCCCACTTGCAGTGGGCTGTCTAGCTGCCTTTTTAACAGAGCTAAACTGGGAGCTTCTAATTAAGTTTTTAAACAGTTTTATACTGTATTTTTAGATCAGTATCCGTGCATATTATTCTTTATAGTTGTATCTATTACATGTAGTGATATGAAAATTGGTGTATACTGTCCCTTTAAGGTCCTAAAGTAGATTGGGATTAGCCGGTTCACTGTTTAAATTCTGCTTTTATTCCTATGGTTAAATCCCCTGATATTTTTCCTATCCCTGATGTGGGCTCTGAGGCCGAAACTATAGTCTCTTCAAATTGTCGTGTTCCTTGTTCAGAGGATTTGCCTAATATTTTGGAGCTGGATTAACCGTAATGGACGGGATCCGACTGATATACTTCAGGAAAGTTCTCTGTGAAAAGCATTACTGAACTAAAAAGATGCTGCACAGAGGTGGTAAATCTCCATAGAACAAGCTAACAAGTTATTGAGCGTGTTGTCTGTTCCTGAGAGTGCGCACTTCTCTCTATGTGTATTATGTCTCTGAGATTATGCCAGAGATTGGGTTTAGCCAGGTATTTCTTTTTAATCCTTCTGCAAGAGAATTTATCGTTTTTCAGCTTCCAATGTTAAATTTTGGGAAACTATTCCCATAGTAGATGGGAGCTATTTTGACTTTACATACCTCTATTTCCTTTGGGAGCTTACAATCCTTCTAAAGGAAGTTTTTTTTAAGTAGTTTATATTAAAAGATCCATAGTATCTATTATTGATATGACTGTTGCTCCTATAATTTGGTTTAGTAATCTTTTTGGCCAGTTTTCTGATGATTCTGCTAGTAAAGATTTTTTTACACTTTTCTGACAAATGTGCAAATGCTTTTTTTTTTTTCAATAACTTTTTTATTGAGGTTATTTTAGCATAATATAGAAAAAAAAAGGCAATACTGTTTCAGTTTCACAAGAAAAAGATATTGAACGCATGCTTTCTAATCTAATACAATAGAAATAACTTTACTAATCTCCTTTTATCAATTTAACAATGATCACACTACGTAGATTAAACCTGACAATCAGAAGATCTAAAACTTAATATATCTCTTATACAAGGAAAAGGAAACTTTAATTTAAAATGATATACAAACTAGTTCAAGTTGTATATAACTCGCAATTTGACCAAACAGGGAAGGTATCCTGACAGGGGGGAAAAGGAAAAAAAAAGAAAGAAAGAAAGGAGAGAAAGAGAAGAGAAAAAAAAAAAAGGGAAAAAAAGACTATCTCCTATCTCTACACCCTCTCTCCTCCCGCCTCCCTCACCAATCTCCCAATAAAACCAACTCAGTGTTTCTGAAGGGGAATATTAAGTATTGGACTTCGGCAGGTGAAAAGATCTTGATAAATTTTGCCCATTTAAGGAGAGCTCTCAATTCTCTTTCTGAATATACTACTGTGGCTTTCTGTTCGATTAAATATTGTTTTCTGAGATAATTTTTAATTTCTGTAATTGAAGGTACTGTTATACTTTTCCAGTACTTAAATATTAAGTTTCTGGTTGCTAGGATTATCAGGTTCACAATTTTAAAATCTGTAAACCCGCCATTCCTGTCGACCAGAACAATAACATGGGTCTTTAATAACTTATATGGGATAATTTTCAAAGATTTATTTATCCAATACTCTATTTTATACCATAGTTGTGAGATTTTTGGACAATCCCATACCATGTGGTCTAGATTTGCGGCTTGAAGACTACACTTGGGACATTTATTGAAATTCAGATTAAACCATCTGTAGCCCCTCTCGGGAGTGTAATATGTTTGGTATAATAGTTTTAAATGTGACTCTCTCCAGGTCTCGGACAAGGTTGTTTCCGTTGCTAATTGAATTGACCTAGCGATCTGCAATCCATCATTTATATTAACCTGGTTTTCCCATTTCTGCGCTAATCTTGTTAGATTGTCATTTCCTTTGTGGGAAACTAAAAGATTATACCATGTAGTTATTGAAAATAGTCCTGCTCTGTTTAGTGATATCCAATTTTCTAGCTTATCCCATTTCCACTTCCACCTGTGTTTATTGATTAATTGCCACGCATAATGCCTAGTTTGGAGATACATGAAAAATTCCTGATTTTTAACCTTAAATTCCAATTTTAATTCTTCGAAAGATTTGATGGTACCTGACTCTTGTTTAAAAAACTGCGAGATCTTAGTTAATCCTTGGTTATGCCAACCTAATAAGATTGGATCTTGTGTTCCCTCCTGAAATTCAGGGTTCCCTAAAAAGGTTTGGTAGACTGGGATTTGAGTATTTACCTGGATATGAGCCCCTATTTTCCTCCAAGCTACTATTATCGTGTGTATAGTCTTCAGGGCTTTTATTCGTTTGGGTACTTTTTGCGGAGGAGTATGTAAAAGTGAAACTGGCGATAGCGGATTTGTCAAACTTTGATCTAAATCGTAATCAGTGAAGTGATTTGATCTAGCTAGCCAGTCTGTTGCTATGCGACCCAGAAAGACTAGATTGTATATCTGGAGATCTGGTAGGGTCATTCCACCTTTTTGCTTTGGAAGAGTTAATCTCTTCAATGAGATTCTTGGTTTTTTGGCTTGCCATATAAAGTGGCGGAGGGCTGTGTAAAACTTCTTGATATCATATGCTTTTAAGAGTAAAGGGAGATTTTGAAATAAATACCCTATTTTGGGCAATAACACCATTTTAAACAGTGCTATTCGTCCTGCTATTGATAAGGGGAGATTTTGCCAGCTTCTCATCTGTTGTATTATCAGCTGTAAAGTGGGAGTGATATTTAATGTATACCATTCCCGCGGGTCCGCTGATACAATGATCCCAAGATATCTAAATGATTTAGAGACTGTTTTAAAAGAGTAATCGGTTAGCGAATTATTTTTTCTCCTTAGCCATAATAATTCTGATTTAGTGCTATTCATTTTGTAGCCAGAGAAAAGACCAAAGGTCTTAATTATATTTAGCAATATTGGAATATTCTCATTGGTATTAGCTAAGTACACCAAAAGATCATCTGCATATAAGGCTACTTTAGCCTCTTTAATACCAATTGAGATGCCTTCCAGATTTTGCCTAATTTTTGTTGCTAAAGGTTCGATTGCTAAATCAAAGAGCAACGGTGATAAAGGGCACCCTTGTCTGGTACCTTTTCCTAGCTTGATTTTACCTGTAATCTGACCGTGTACAATCAAGCTTGTAGATGCTTGCGTACAAAGATTTTTGACTAGGGTGAGAAAATTGTTTGAAAATCCGTATCTAGTTAATGTGTCAAGTAAATGTTGGTGATTTATGCTATCGAAAGCCTTTTCGGCATCTATTGCAATTACTGCTGCATCTGGATATGAAGTGTGAAAGTTATCTTCAGAGTTTTTAAAATATTCAATAATCTGGAGCAGTTGTCTAATTTTAGCCGCTGAGCTCCGATTGTTCAAGAATCCGGCTTGATCGTTATGTATGATTTCTGGTAAACCCTTCTGCAGTCTCCTGGCTAAAATTGATGTAAAAATTTTGTAATCAGAGTTAAGTAGTGCGATGGGCCTATATGATTCTCTTTTTTGTGGATTCTTCCCAGGTTTTAAGATGAGAATGGTGTGTGATTCTAAGAAATTGGGAGGGATCTGAATGTTTTCTTGATAAAAATAATTGAACAGAGTTGTAAGATGAGGGGTAATTAATTCATTCATGCTTTTATAAAATTCGTTAGGGATTGCGTCTGGACCTGGTGTTTTTTCTAATTTTAAGTCATTAATCGACTGTGCTACTTCTGTCTCTGTAATTGGGGTGTTTAAGTTGGATAAAAAGTCTGTTTCGCCTTTTATTATGGGAAGATTATCCCAGAATCTTTTTTGCGCTACCTTGTCCGTGGTTGAAGATGCATAGATATGTTTATAGTACTGGAGAAATGAGTCTAGAATTTCTTCTGTTGAGGTTAATGTGCTCTCTTCGATTTGAAGGCTCTGAATTATATTAGATTGTTTGGCATTTTTTTACAAGTTTTGAGAGCATTTTACCAGCTTTGTTCCCAAATTTATACAAATTTGATTGGTATTTTAAATCAGAATATATTGTTTGTGTAATAAGATAAGAGTCTCGTTCCTTCTTTGCTTTTATATATTCGTCCCATTTACCCCTAGTTGGAGAATTTAAATATCTATCATATGCAGTTGTTACTGAGAAAGATAACTGAGTTTCCTTCTGTTTGGATTGTCTATGTAGTTTTGCTGTGTATGCTATGATATCCCCCCTTATCACTGCTTTTGCGGTCTCCCAAAGGATCGCAGGGTTAGAGACTGAGCCTATGTTCAAACTGAAAAATTCCTCTAACCTGAGTTTTAACCATTCTCGAAAGTCTATGTTGTTATTTAGATGTTTGGGGTAAAAAAAACGTGAACCCATAGAATTTTTACGATTGAGTGGGATGTCAAGCATTATTGGGGCGTGATCCGAGATACAGATTTCTGCTATAGTGGCTTTTGGACCTGTTTGGAGGCAGTTATTGTTTATTAACATCAGGTCAATTCTGGAGAGACTCTTAGTTGCTCTCGAGTGACATGTAAAAGCCTTAACCTGAGGATTCTGTGTCCTCCAAATATCTTTTACTGCTAATGTGTGCTGTATATTGTTAAATAGTTTCATTTCAAGGTTATCTTTTTTTGTTTTCCTAATTGCTCCTTTATATCTGTACCTGTCCAGGGAAAAACATGGAACCATATTAAAATCCCCCGCTATGATTAAATGGCCCTCGCTAACTTGTAAAATTTGTGCCTGAAGAGTGTCCCAAAAATGATAATCGATAATATTCGGTGCGTAGAGATTGCAAATGGTATAAATCAGGCCCTGAGATTTTAACTTTAGAATCAAGAATCTGCTGCGAGGGTCTATAATGGTAAGCAATTTTTCGTAAACTAAGCTTTTTCCTAGAAGGATCGCAACTCCTTTTTTCCTATCTGGTGATGGGGCAACCAGAGTTTCTGCTACCCAGGACTGTTTTAGTTTTATGGATTCCTCAGTGTTTAAGTGTGTCTCTTGCAATAGTGCTATTGTAGTGTTTAATTTCTGTAAATGCGCTATAATGGTCTTTCGTTTTACCGGTGAGGTTATGCCCCCTACGTTCCATGATGTGATTTTTAACATATCATTCTGTTTCTGGGATGAGCCACAGATCCTAACATCTCAAAGCAAAAAAGAGTCACCCACAGGTAAGTAATAGGATAGAAACTAGCGGTTCGGGAGGCAGAGAGGTAGAGAGGAGAGAAAAGGAGAGAAAGGAAAAAAAAAAAAGGGGGGGGGGAGAAACAAAAGAAAAAGGAAAAACGAAAGGAGAAGGGAATCTTGCTTATCAGTTACTATACCAAGCGAAGAGAGACCCATGAACATTATAAACTATATAACAGTTAGGTCGAGAACTATCCTTATTGATGTTTAAAACCATATTCCTCTAACTTTTTCACTGCTTCTTCCATTGAATCAAAGAAAAAAATTTGTTCTTTGTGTTTTATTTTAAGTCTAGCGGGATAGACAACAGTTGCCTGCCAGCCTTCCTTAATCAGTTTCCCACATAGCGGGGTGAATTCTCTCCTCTTCCTGGAGGTCTCTATTGAGAAGTCCTGGAAGAGGAGTATCCTATTACCTTCATACATAATTGGTTGGTTTTTCCGATAGTGATGTAAGTATAGCTCCTTGTCTTGAAAGTTTAGGAATCTTGATATGATTGGTCTAGGTCTACTAGTGTTAGGTGCATTGTCTGAGGCTCTCCCTAAGCGATGGACTCTTTCAATTATGAAAGGTGAAGAGTTTGGGGGAATTTTTAACAAAGGAGGTAAAATTTTAGTCATGAAGTTCTGGAGATCTTCTGACATAGAGGGATCGGGAACTCCAATAATCCTAAGATTATTTCTCCTAGACCTGTTCTCCAGGTCGTCTAGCTTTGCTTGGAGTTTTATGATATCACTTTGATTGTTTTCTATCATGGGTAGGTATGTGTTTGTTGTGTCTTCAATGTCGGAGACACGTTGTTCAACCTCTTGTATTCTTGCAGAGAATTGTCTGATTTCTGTTGTGAGGTATGCTAAGTCTTGTTTAATTTCTTTCCTTAATGATTCAAATTTTGGGGAAATGGCTTCTAAGATGCTGGCTACCAAGTCTTGGTTATCTTGCGTTGCTGTGACCTTATGAGTCTTCGAGGGAGTACTTTCGCTGCTATTCTCGACTAGAGCTTCTGCGAAATTCTTATTTCTGCGGTCCTTATTCTTGGTCGTCATGTCTGGATTGTGTTTAGGAGTGACAAATTTATCCATTAAGTGAAAGAAAAATGAAAGAGAAAAAAAAAGTCGAGTGCCTCATGTAAGAGGGCTAAAAGCCCAATTGGGAGGTGATGTGAGTGTGGGGGGAGGGGGGTGTGAGATGGGAAAAAAAAAAAAAAAAAAAAAAAGGTGGATTGTGGTAGGGGAGTGGGGTGAAGGGAGTTAGCCGTGAGTGATTACGTGGCTAAAGTGCGGAGGGTATATTGGGGTAGTGAAAAACCCAGAAGACCAGAAATGGCGATTAGAATAAGAAAATTTAGCGACGCAGAAATTGAGCAGTATGGACCCCCTCTCAAGCCTCAAAATGCCACAAGACCATCAATGAATATAAATAATGTTAAACACTAACCTAGCTGCACCTTCACTGTAAGGTATATGTGCCCCAGCTTTCAAACACTTACTAATCAAATTTACTAGGTGTGGTTAAAGCAGTGATCCCCTCCCTTGTTTAAGGAAAAAAGAGTAAATTATAAATTACTTTAACCCTCTCCTAAGGTAAGCTATAAGAAAATTAGGGGTTACCTCTCTGGAGGGACCAGATTTGTCTTGAGAGCGAATATGACCTTATCTCAAGTGTTGTTTTTTTTCTTGGTTTTTTTTTGATAAATGTTTTAATTGCATGTATTGAGGTAAAACTCTAGCAACCCCAGGTTAAATTTAAACCCTTTCCCCTGTCAGGGGGTGATTACATAGGAGTTCCCTGTAGATACCTCCGCTTAATTCGTAGACCCTTTGAGGTCCCTATTTCTCCAACATAGGTGTGTCCGGTCCACGGCGTCATCCTTACTTGTGGGATATTCTCTTCCCCAACAGGAAATGGAAAAGAGCCCAGCAAAGCTGGTCACATGATCCCTCCTAGGCTCCGCCTACCCCAGTCATTCTCTTTGCCGTTGCACAGGCAACATCTCCACGGAGATGGCTCAGAGTTTTTTGGTGTTTAAATGTAGTTTTTATCCTTCAATCAAGTGTTTGTTATTTTAAAATAGTGCTGGTATGTACTATTTACTCTGAAACAGAAAAGAGATGAAGATTTCTGTTTGTAAGAGGAAGATGATTTTAGCAAACGTTACTAAAATCGATTGCTGTTTCCACACAGGACTGTTGAGATGAAGTAACTTCAGTTGGGGGAAGCAGTTGGCAGACTTTTCTGCCTGAGGTATGACTGGCCACATTTCTAACAAGACTTTGTAATGCTGGAAGGCTGTCATTTCCCCTATGGGGACCGGTAAGCCATTTTCTTAGATTAAGTAAAAGAATAAAGGGCTTTATAAGGGCTTAAAAAACTGGTAGACATTTTTCTGGGCTAAAACGATTACTTTGCTAAGCATATTTGGCAGATTATAACTCTTAATAGTTATTATATTCTTGGGGATTGTTGTTAAAAACGGCAGGCACTGTATGGACACCTTTTTCAGATGGGGGCCTTTTCTAGTCATAGGCTGAGCCTCATTTTCGCGCCACTAATGCGCAGTTGTTTTTGGAAAGCAAGGCATGCAGATGCATGTGTGAGGAGCTAAGAACCACTGAAAAAGCTTATAGAAGGCGTCATTTGGTATCGTATTCCCCTCTGGGCTTGGTTGGGTCTCAGCAAAGCAGATACCTGGGACTGTATAGGGGTTAAATGTAAAAACGGCTCCGGTTCCGTTATTTTAAGGGTTAAAGCTTTCAAATTTGGTGTGCAATACTTTTAAGGCTTTAAGACACTGTGGTAAAATTTTGGTGAATTTTGAACAATTCCTTCATGCTTTTTCGCATATTCAGTAATAAAGTGTGTTCTGTTTAAAATTTAAAGTGACAGTAACGGTTTTATTTTAAAACGTTTTTTGTGCTTTGTTGACAAGTTTAAGCCTGTTTAACATGTCTGAACCATCAGATAAGCGTTGTTCTATATGTATGAAAGCCAAGGTTTCTCCCCATTTAAATATATGTGATAATTGTGACATAGTGTCCAAACAAAGTAGGGACAATGATGCCACAGATAATAATATTGCCCAAGATGATTCCTCAAATGAGGGGAGTAAGCATGGTACTGCATCATCCCCTTCTGTGTCTACACCAGTTTTGCCCACACAAGAGGCCCCTAGTACATCTAGTGCGCCAATACTTATTACCATGCAACAATTAACGGCTGTTATGGATAATTCTATTGCAAACATTTTATCTAAAATGCCTACTTATCAGAGAAAGCGCGATTGCTCTGTTTTAAACACTGAAGAGCAAGAGGACGCTGATGATAACGGTTCTGACATACCCTCACACCAATCTGAAGGGGCCAGGAGGGAGGTTTTGTCTGAGGGAGAAATTTCAGATTCAGGAAAAATTTCTCAACAAGCTGAACCTGATGTTGTAACATTTAAATTTAAATTAGAACATCTCCACGCACTGCTTAAGGAGGTATTATCTACTCTGGATGATTGTGACAATTTGGTCATTCCAGAGAAATTATGTAAGATGGACAAGTTCCTAGAGGTTCCGGTGCCCCCCGATGCTTTTCCTATACCCAAGCGGGTGGCGGACATAGTAAATAAGGAGTGGGAAAGGCCCGGCATACCTTTTGTTCCTCCCCCTATATTTAAGAAATTATTTCCTATAGTCGACCCCAGAAAGGACTTATGGCAGACAGTCCCCAAGGTCGAGGGGGCGGTCTCTACTCTAAACAAACGCACTACTATTCCCATAGAAGATAGTTGTGCTTTCAAAGATCCTATGGATAAAAAATTAGAGGGTTTGCTTAAAAAGATGTTTGTTCAGCAAGGTTACCTTCTACAACCAATTTCATGCATTGTTCCTGTCACTACGGCAGCGTGTTTCTGGTTCAAAGAACTAGAAAAGTCGCTCAATAAAGAATCTTCGTATGAGGAGGTTATGGACAGAGTTCAAGCACTTAAATTGGCTAACTCTTTTATTTTAGATGCCGCTTTGCAATTAGCTAGATTAGCGGCGAAGAATTCAGGGTTTGCTATCGTGGCGCGCAGAGCGCTTTGGCTAAAGTCTTGGTCAGCGGATGTGTCTTCCAAGACAAAATTGCTTAACATCCCTTTCAAGGGTAAAACACTGTTTGGTCCTGATTTGAAAGAGATTATTTCAGACATCACCGGGGGAAAGGGCCACGCCCTTCCTCAGGATAGGTCTTTTAAGGCTAAAAATAAGCCTAATTTTCGTCCCTTTCGCAGAAACGGACCAGCCCCTAATTCTACATCCTCTAAGCAAGAGGGTAATACTTCTCAACCCAAACCAGCCTGGAGACCGATGCAAGGCTGGAACAAGGGTAAGCAGGCCAAGAAGCCTGCCACTGCTACCAAAACAGCATGAAGGGATGGCCCCCGATCCGGGACCGGATCTGGTGGGGGGCAGACTTTCTCTCTTTGCTCAGGCCTGGGCAAGAGATGTTCAGGATCCTTGGGCACTAGAAATAGTCTCTCAGGGTTATCTCCTGGAATTCAAGGAACTACCCCCAAGGGGAAGGTTCCACAGGTCTCAATTATCTTCAAACCAAATAAAAAGACAGGCATTCTTACATTGTGTAGAAGACCTGTTAAAGATGGGAGTAATTCATCCAGTTCCTATAGGAGAACAAGGGATGGGGTTTTACTCCAACCTGTTCATAGTTCCCAAAAAAGAGGGAACATTCAGACCAATTTTAGATCTCAAGATCCTAAACAAATTTCTCAGGGTTCCATCGTTCAAAATGGAAACCATTCGAACGATCCTTCCTACCATCCAAGAAGGTCAATTTATGACCACGGTGGATTTAAAGGATGCGTACCTACATATTCCTATCCACAAGGAACATCATCAGTTCCTAAGGTTCGCTTTTCTGGACAAGCATTACCAGTTTGTGGCACTTCCATTCGGATTAGCCACTGCTCCGAGAATTTTCACAAAGGTACTAGGGTCCCTTCTAGCGGTTCTAAGACCAAGGGGCATTGCAGTAGTACCGTACTTGGACGACATCCTGATTCAAGCGTCGTCTTTGTCAAAAGCAAAGGCTCATACGGACATCGTCCTAGCCTTTCTCAGATCTCACGGATGGAAAGTGAACATAGAAAAAAGTTCTCTGTCCCCGTCAACAAGAGTTCCCTTCTTGGGAACAATAATAGACTCCTTAGAAATGAGGATTTTTCTGACAGAGGTCAGAAAATCAAAACTTCTAAGCTCTTGTCAAGTACTTTATTCTGTTCTTCGTCCTTCCATAGCGCAGTGCATGGAAGTAATAGGATTGATGGTTGCAGCAATGGACATAGTTCCTTTTGCACGAATTCATCTAAGACCATTACAACTGTGCATGCTCAGACAGTGGAATGGGGATTATACAGACTTGTCTCCGACGATTCAAGTAGATCAAAGGACCAGAGATTCACTCCGTTGGTGGCTGATCCTGGACAACCTGTCACAGGGAATGAGCTTCCGCAGACCAGAGTGGGTCATTGTCACGACCGACGCCAGTCTAGTGGGCTGGGGCGCGGTCTGGGAACCCCTGAAAGCTCAGGGTCTATGGTCTCGGGAAGAATCTCTTCTCCCGATAAACATTCTGGAACTGAGAGCGATATTCAATGCTCTCAAAGCTTGGCCTCATCTAGCAAAGGCCAGATTCATAAGGTTTCAATCAGACAACATGACGACAGTTGCATATATCAACCATCAGGGGGGAACAAGGAGTTCCCTGGCGATGGAGGAAGTGACCAAGATAATTCAATGGGCGGAGGATCACTCCTGCCACTTGTCTGCAATCCACATCCCAGGAGTGGAAAATTGGGAAGCGGATTTTCTGAGTCGTCAGACATTCCATCCGGGGGAGTGGGAACTCCATCCGGAAATCTTTGCCCAAATAACTCGATTATGGGGCATTCCAGACATGGATCTGATGGCCTCTCGTCAGAACTTCAAGGTTCCTTGTTACGGGTCCAGATCCAGGGATCCCAAGGCGACTCTAGTAGATGCACTAGTAGCACCTTGGACCTTCAACCTAGCTTATGTATTCCCACCGTTTCCTCTCATTCCCAGGCTGGTAGCCAGGATCAATCAGGAGAGGGCTTCGGTGATCTTGATAGCTCCTGCGTGGCCACGCAGGACTTGGTATGCAGACCTGGTGAATATGTCATCGGCTCCACCATGGAAGCTACCTTTGAGACAGGACCTTCTTGTTCAAGGTCCATTCGTACATCCGAATCTGGTTTCCCTCCAACTGACTGCTTGGAGATTGAACGCTTGATTTTATCAAAGCGTGGGTTTTCAGATTCTGTAATAGATACTCTGATTCAGGCTAGAAAGCCTGTAACTAGAAAAATTTACCATAAGATATGGAAAAAATATATCTGTTGGTGTGAATCTAAAGGATTCCCATGGAACAAGATAAAAATTCCTAAGATTCTATCCTTTCTACAAGAAGGTTTGGAGAAAGGATTATGTGCAAGTTCTCTGAAGGGACAGATCTCTGCTTTATCTGTTTTACTTCACAAAAGGCTGGCAGCTGTGCCAGACGTTCAAGCGTTTGTTCAGGCTCTGGTTAGAATCAAGCCTGTTTACAGACCTTTGACTCCTCCCTGGAGTCTTAATCTAGTTCTTTCAGTTCTTCAAGGGGTTCCGTTTGAACCCTTACATTCCGTAGATATTAAGTTATTATCTTGGAAAGTTTTGTTTCTGGTTGCTATTTCTTCTGCTAGAAGAGTTTCTGAGTTATCTGCTCTGCAGTGTTCTCCGCCCTATCTGGTGTTCCATGCAGATAAGGTGGTTTTGCGTACTAAGCCTGGTTTTCTTCCGAAAGTGGTTTCCAACAAAAATATTAACCAGGAGATAGTTGTACCTTCTTTGTGTCCGAATCCAGTTTCAAAGAAGGAACGTTTGTTACTCAATTTGGACGTAGTCCGTGCTCTAAAATTCTATTTAGAGGCCACTAAAGATTTCAGGCAAACATCTTCTTTGTTTGTTGTTTATTCTGGTAAAAGGAGAGGTCAAAAAGCAACTTCTACCTCTCTTTCTTTTTGGCTTAAAAGCATTATCCGATTGGCTTATGAGACTGCCGGACGGCAGCCTCCTGAAAGAATCACAGCTCATTCCACTAGGGCTGTGGCTTCAACATGGGCCTTCAAGAACGAGGCTTCTGTTGACCAGATATGTAAGGCAGCGACTTGGTCTTCACTGCACACTTTTGCCAAATTTTACAAATTTGATACTTTTGCTTCTTCGGAGGCTATTTTTGGGAGAAAGGTTTTGCAAGCCGTGGTGCCTTCCATTTAGGTGACCTGATTTGCTCCCTCCCTTCATCCGTGTCCTAAAGCTTTGGTATTGGTTCCCACAAGTAAGGATGACGCCGTGGACCGGACACACCTATGTTGGAGAAAACAGAATTTATGCTTACCTGATAAATTACTTTCTCCAACGGTGTGTCCGGTCCACGGCCCGCCCTGGTTTTTTTAATCAGGTCTGATGAATTATTTTCTCTAACTACAGTCACCACGGTATCATATGGTTTCTCCTATGCATATTTCCTCCTGTACGTCGGTCGAATGACTGGGGTAGGCGGAGCCTAGGAGGGATCATGTGACCAGCTTTGCTGGGCTCTTTGCCATTTCCTGTTGGGGAAGAGAATATCCCACAAGTAAGGATGACGCCGTGGACCGGACACACCGTTGGAGAAAGTAATTTATCAGGTAAGCATAAATTCTGTTTCCCTCTCCTCTCCTACTGAACCAATGAGAAATTAGCTAACTATGTAGCAAACCATTTTACCGAAAATGAACATACACAAAACAAATCTTAAATGTTTGTAGAGAAAAAAAAAATAAAAAAAAAAAAATCACAAAATAAATACATTGAGCAACTCTTGTGTGTCAGTATAGATTAGTCCAGATAATTGCCAGGAAAGTCTAAGTCAGTTCATATAATTTTGTTCAGCTTTTTATTCTACCAAACAATAACTTCCTTCCCTTCATGGGTTGGACTTGAGCCCTCTTCGTCTGTTCCTTGCAAGATTATTTAGCTAAAAGATCCCCTTATAGAATTGTAGAGATCTGTTAATATTAGCCAGCTGCCATTTTGCAAAAAAAAAAAAATTGAATTATCAGGGAAAACATTCAGTTAGCATCAGGCTTTATTTTCTTCTTTAGATTAGATTACAGTCTCTTATGCTTCCAAGTTTCCTCAACCTCTTCCTCTCCTTCTCCTCTTCCCCCTCTGCAACTCCTCTCCCCCCTCTACGGTAACATTGAACGGGTAACTCGCACTCACCCCTTTGAAGCGATGCCGTCTTGGGATCCAGCCTTTCTCTGATGGGGGCTTTGTAGAGAGAGCTAACAGTTATGCTTTACTCGTTAGCCTCCGTCTCAGCAGGTCCTCGCCGCCGCCGTAGCCTTAGCAGATACACAGGAGTGGGTTACTCGAAATTACTGAAGTTGGCACTTTCCAGACTCAATTCCTCCTTGCAACATCGGTGGGGAGGTAAATCAAATGCCGAAAATAACAAGGTAACCAGCCATCGTTCAGATCAGTTGGCTCTCCGTGGATACTTTGGTCAAGCTGCTCCCCGCACGCAGCACTGGTGGGCGGGGAGCGCAAACAGGCATGCAGGCGGGCAGCGTCCAATGGCGGAGTGTGTTTGACAACCTCAGCGAGCCCAAGCTTTGTAAGCGCGGTGAGTGACGAGCACCCGGCACAGGTCTTCCAGGGACTGGCGGGGGAGGGTGCGTGTTACAGAGCGGAAGGTTGTGTGAGCTCCGAGACCATAAGGGGAGCCTGGCTGAGCGACCTTTTACTCCAGGCTCCGGGCATAAAGTTCTTACTAGCGCCAATGTTGGTTGCGCTATGGGGGGAATCACCTCGATCCTCAGGGTGACTGCAGCTAACTTCTCCCTTCTAAACGATAGGGAATCCTGGCGCGATCAAACCGCCACTTAGGAAAGCTGCAGGGGGCCAGAATCTACTGCTTGCACAGAGACTTGCGTGCAAGCTCCTCCTCTTCCTCCAGAGCATGACCGTGCAAATGTTTTTATTAAATGTTAAAGCATTTCTTTGACAATACTTTGTAAGGCTTTTTTGGTTAAGTATGGGTCTGATGATAAAGTTTCTAAATCCAAACTTTTATCTCTATATTTTCAGGGAAAGATGTTATTTGACTCTGGTTTGGATTCTATTATATCTGATGTAAAGGAAGATAAAGAAGCTCAGGACTAAAAGTCCAAGGGTACATTTTTATCTCCTAAATCGATTTTTGTACCTCTCCTTGGAACAGGGCAGAAATCAGATTCCTTCTCTCATAAGCTGGTTCTGTCTGGACACCAAGTTCTAACTGGAACTTGTTTAAGCAGCTAATCTTCTCCCTTATCCTCAGTTTGCAGGAAGGTGCGGTTCTTGTTCAAGAGAGACTGGTTGTGGTATGTTAAGCTTCTTTCTGGAAGTTTGGTTTGTCTGTTCAGGATCCCTGGTTTAAATGTAGTCTCCAAGGGTTAATGGATAGGTTTCAGAATGAGGCCTTCACTGAAGGTTTTTTCTTTCCTAAGATATGGAGAGTCCACAACGTCATCAATTACTAGTGGGAATATCACTCCTGGCCAGCAGGAGGAGGCAAAGAGCACCACAGCAAAGCTGTTAAGTGTCACTCCCTTACCCATAATCCCCAGTCATTCTCTTTGCCTCTGTCAATGGAGGTGGGGAAGTTTTGGTGTTTGAAGAAAATTGGATTTCTTTCGCTACAAGCAAGATTTTTGGGTCTAACCGTAGTCCACGTTAATCTCTTCAATAGGGTAGTGGTGGCTTTAAAGCTGTTAGAAAGTTGTGAGGTAGTCCTTGCTTAGTTTTCTAAAATATTTGCTGCCCATGGTATGGAAAGCCAAAGTAGGTTTACTCTGTTCTTTCTTTTTCTACAGGTCTCTGTAAGGAGTATGTGTGCTTTCACGCCTTGTGAGCTGTCTTCCTGCCAGACAGCTAAATTGCAGGTAAGTGCTTTTGTCTTCTAGGTAATGGAGACTTGCACTGCAGGAGATTTTTTTTTTCAATTAAATTTTTATTGAGGTTGTGCAAACAGAATACAACTTATGAAGAATAATCAGACATATATGATACAATATAATGATTTTGCATACATAAAGACAGATTACATTCCTATCAAAGGCAACGTTATACGAAAAACTGGAACCTCTTTTTATTTTTTCCATATTCTGGACAAGATGAGTTTCCTCATTTAATACTAAGGCCCCTTCTATATTAACAGTAGGAGAGGAAAGTGGGAAATGTGAATGATCCTACAAAAATAGAGTAAATACACACTTATGCTATTAGGTAATATTAATATTTAAAGAACATAGTAGAATATAAGGGTGTGGTGCAAAATATAAAGCATGGCGACTTAGAATGGGATGGCAATTAGTTTGTCAGACATTAAATATATTAAAGGCACCATTCCCTTGCTAACCTAATATGATATGAGATGTAGGTATGGAATAATATTAAAATGAAAGTTATGTTACTGAGGACCTGAAGATTCTTATAACATTAGACAGGAGGGGTATTAGCTGGGAATAATATTGAATCCACAGGACTACCCATAAATTGTGTAGATTTCTAAAACAATTTAGGTCAGTAGATTAGAGTAATTGGTAGTTGATATTGTAAACTATAACATGAGTATATATATAATTTTGCTAATTAAAATATGCGGTAAAGTATGGAGGTATAGGTAGTTAGAGTATGGCATAGGCAAGATAAGCCATATAGATAGTCCTCCAACAATAGGAGGTACATTACAGGGGGGGGGGGGAGGGAGAGGGGAGGAGGTGGTTAGTTTATTGTGCGAAGTGAACTATGTAACTTTAAACTTTATGTCAAGGGAGCTTTTAATATGTAGGGCATCAGTAGTTTCAATTATATCATGTCGTTTCGTTGAGGAGTAGCGCAAGTGAAGCTATGAAAGAAAACTAGGGCATGTGCAGGGATTTGTAAACTCAGTTAGTTAGTATAGTTGATCAGTCCTGCTGATCTAAGTAGAGTAGGTAAAGTCAATATTAGAGGGGATAACCATAGGCTAAAATAAAACTTGGTGATAATGGTGGATTGTGTAGGAAGCTCTCGATTAGTAAGTAGGAGGCAGAGCAGGGAAACTGTACTATGGAGCTATGCATTTGTAATATATAGGCATCACACTGCCCCGGCCGCTGGCAGCAAGATGTCGTGTACACAAGCTTCACCCAAACTCCATGCATATATATAAGTTAAATGCTAACAAACAGTTTATCTAAGAATCAGTAATATCCTAGCCAGTTGCCTCATTACAAGAGTGTTGAACATTAAGGTCTAAAAATAAGCCTATTATGGATACTAACAATTCTGCACAAAGAACCTACCCTCAATAATGAGCTGCTGAGCTAAAGCAAGGCAATATCTATGTTATGCTTGAGAGCAGCTATAAGGTACTATTAACCAAAAACCTGGACACTAGAGAAATGCGAGTGAATGCTGTCAGTGAAATAAAGGGTTCTGTGTTACACATAAAGCAGTCCAGTATCAGGCTCTCAGAGCAATAGCTATTAGTATGAAGAAGCGTCTCAGATTATAATCATGAGTTCCATTTACCACCAAGTCAATGTCCAAGACCGTTTCCTGAATCTGGCAGGCTAGCAAAGGTAGTAAACATCGAGTCAGTGTTTATCCAATTCCTAGCCTGTCTACTGCCGGCCAAAATTCCCTTTGTCGCACCGGGAGATCTACAGTTCCGACATCATCCCCTTGTATAAGGGCCTTGGCAGAGCAACAGACCATCAGAGTGAAACTGCCCAGGATCGTAGCGGAGTCAAGAGATCCCGCGCCTTTCAGCGATGACATAGGAGCTAAGTTCCCAATCTGTCGGTCCATATGGCAGACCGGAAAAGACACGGGGCTGGTAGGCAAGACTTCACCCACCTCCTGAATGGGCAAGGCGCGGCTCTCTCGACTAGCCCATATGTCAGACTCTCCGGTTCCAGGATCCCCACTCTCAGGGGTCAAAGGATGCAATGCGATGTGGCTCAGGTTAGGAGGCGACATATCGGGCTCTGTCTCGGTCGTCTGTTCCACAGGAGGTTGGTTAGTGATCGGGCTCTTGGAGTGTGCCGCACACTTCACTGACAAAATGGGTGGATGAGCTGTGATTGCAAACAGCACAGCTCTGATATCATTATGGAGTTGTTCAAAATGCTGCGACACAGCGATTTGCATTGTGCGCTCCCACTTCGTAACGGCCTCCATGTTGTATCTCTTTGGCCTGGAAGTTTGTACTCTAGATCGTCTCAAACTGCTTCCTCTTTTACTCAGAATAAAGCCCAATGAGGTTAGGTATAGTTAGGGACTAGTTAGGGATCCAAGTATTAGGTCATTATTCCCCAAAAGGATGATTTAAATCTCTCTCTTAACGGAGCTCACAGAATACACGTCTTTCCTTACTGGATGCTGGCTCCGCCCCCCGAGATCTTTTTTTTTAATATATTTTTTTATTGAGATTCAATTTAAGGCACATATACAATTTATGGCAATGAAATCTACTCAGATACATATTTCCATATATACAATCTCAAATAGGGAACAGATGAGGAGTTACACAGAGTAAACTAAACATGTTTAAATGACAATGCACATGAGTAGAATTGAACAGTTTTTTGTACTAAGCAAACTGTATACCCTCTAAATGTTCTATGAGGCCACTCTTGGGCCTTCCAGTACAACATTGTGGCATTACAGAGGGTATTCATGGACAAAGGAAGGCCACTCTTTGACCTCAGATGGTGAATCTCAGTTTTTCATTTTTTAACACAGAAAGTGAAATTTAAACACTTAACACATTATTCATTAGTATATATATATATATATATATATATATATATATATATATATATATATATATATATAAAAGAACACTTTGTAAGTAAGTAGCGCACACATAGACTTTAGCAATATAATTTCAAAAGGTACCTGTATACCACTCACTGTCCGGTAACACGCTGGGGAGCAATTGGCTCAGAGTGTATGGAGATCTGCAGCTGTGGAGACTGAGCCGGTCTGTAGTCAGCATCTGAGTAAATAGAATATGTTCCAATGGATTGTCCCCACTTGTAGCGAAAAAAATCTCTCTCCAAAGAAAAGTAAAACTTCCTTTATTGTAGTATCAAAAGTAAAAACATGACAGCCTACACACGACTGTAATAAAGCACTTAATGTAAAAACACAGTGTCAGTGATCTGAACCACATGCATGTGGTTCAGATCACTGACACTGTGTTTTTACATTAAGTGCTTTATTACAGTCGTGTGTAGGCTGTCATGTTTTTACTTTTGATACTACAATAAAGGAAGTTTTACTTTTCTTTGGAGAGAGATTTTTTGCGCTACAAGTGGGGACAATCCATTGGAACATATATATATATATATATATATATATAAAGTGAAGAACTTTCCAATAGGAAAAAACAAGCAAGAAAGCCATCATAATATGCACAATTCTGGTCTGGCCGGTCATGTGACTCTCAGTTTCTTCCGTTTTTGAGCTGAGCGGCATCACTGTTCCTTGCTTGTTCACATTGGCTGAAGTGAAGTCGATTGCGAGTAGTCTCCTGCACACATCGTTTTCAGGATTGCAGTAGGCACCCCATTTAAAGTGACAACTTGGGGGGGGGGATTTTTCTGAAGTTATGGACATAGATAATCATACTGTTTCCTTTGATACGTGTTTATTATGTCTAGATGCCCAAATTGTTTTACCTATACAATTGAGTGTAAAAATAGGATTTTGCCTACTGAGCCAAATGCCTCTTAGGATGATGCTGTTTAGGCAACGCCACAGCTTTCTCCTTTAATGTCCCAAGCCTCAATGGCGTCACATGCATTCATCTTTTGCAGCATTATCTGCTTTTCCTATGCTAAAGGGAAGACACAATAGGAAAATTAGAGATTCAGATAGTAAGGTTTCTGTTCAAACCAGTGCTACACAGGTTGCTCTCCCTCGATTCCATTTGAGAGCTCTGCAGTTATGCATGCTCAGACAATGGAACAGAGACAATTTGGATCTGTCTCAGAGGATAGATCTAGATCAGTCGACAAGAGACTCTCACGTGGTGGGTTTTTCAGGATCATCTGTCTCAGGGCACATGCTTCCGGAGACCTTCCTGGGTGATTGTGACCACGGACGCCAGCCTGGTGGGCTGAGGAGCAGTCTGGGACGCGTTAAAGGTGCAGGGACTATGGACTCGGGAGGAGTCTGCTCTCCCCATATATATCTCGGAGTTGAGAGCGATTTACAATGCTCTGATGGCTTGGCCTTAGTTGTCCTTAGCCTAGTTTATCAGGTTCCAGTTGGACATCACCACCTCAGTGGCTTACATCAACCACCAGGGAGGAACTCAGAGTTCCTTAGCCATGAAGGAGGTGGCTCGGATTGTTCAGTTGGCGGAAGCTCACAATTGCTGTCTATCTGCCATCCATATTCCAGTAATGGACAACTAGGAAGCGGATTTCCTGAGCAGACAGATATTTCGTCCCGGGGATTGGGCTCTCCATCCGTAGGTGTTCTCCAGGTTAACCCTCAAATGGGGGGTGCCAGAGTTTGATTTGATGGCGTCTCGGCAGAACGCCAAGTTTCCAAGGTACGGTTCAAGGTCAAGAGATCCGCAGGCCGCTCTGATAGACGCTTTGGCGGTTCCTTGGGATTTCAGTCTAGCATATCTGGTTTCGGATTTAAATATTAATCAGGAAATTGTTGTTCCTTCTCTATGTCCTAATCCTTCTTCTCATAAGGAACGTTTGTTGCACAACTTGGATGTTGTGCATGCTCTAAAATTCTACCTACAGACGACTAAGGATTTTCTCCAGTCCTCTGCCCTGTTTGTTTCTCTGAAAAGTGTAAAGGTCAGAAGGCTACTGCTAACTTCTCTTTCCCTCTGTTTGAAAAGTATAATTCATTTTGCTTATGAGACTGCTGGTCAGCAGCCTCCTGAGAGAATTACAGCTCATTCCACTGGGGCTGTCTCCTCTTCTCAGGCTTTCATAAAATGAAGCTTCTGTGGAACAGATTTGCAAGTCTGTCCTTGCAAATCTTGATCCTCTCTGCATACTTTTTCCAAATTTTGCAAATTTGATACTTGTGCTGAGGCCTCTTTTGGGAGAAAGGTTCTTCAAGTGGTGGTGCCTTCTGTCTAGATCTGCCTGTCTTGTTCTCCCTCCCTAGTCATCTGTGTCCCCTAGCTTGGGTATTGGTTCACACTAGTAATTGATGATGTTGTGGACTCTCCATATCTTAGGAAAGAAAACAAAATTTATGCTCATATGATAAATGTATTTATTTCCGGATATGGAGAGTCCAAGGCCCCACCCTTAATTTAAGACAGTTGTTTTTTACTATACCTCAGGCACCTCTACACCTTTGTGTTATTCCTTTTTCCAATTCCTTTTTGGTCGAATGACTGGGGATTATGGGTAGGGGAGTGACACTTAACAGCTTTGCTGTGGTGCTCTTTGCCTCCTCTTGATGGTCAGGAGTGATATTCCCACTAGTAATTGATGATGTTGTGGACTCTCCATATACAGAAATAAATACATTTATCAGGTAAGCATAATTATTTTTTGTCCTATATTTTGTGAATTCCTGTGAAGGTTCAAGCCTTTTTAGTCAGTTTTGGATCTAGAAATTATGGGAGTGATTGTTCCTGATCCTTTGTTGGTACAGGGGATGGGATTTTATTCTAACCTCTTCTTTATTCTCTTATAGGGAAGCTGAAGACTCTGAACTGATCTTTCAAAGTAACTCTTTGGATATTTCTGCCTTCTATTTTGCAAGATCCGTTTATTTAGTGCTACGGAATTTGGCGGCGCTATACAAATAAATGATAATAATAATAATGTCCATAATAGTTTTTTGGGATGTTTATCTTTATGTTCCTATTTTCTAGGAACTTTATCCGTTCCCTATGTTTGCTTTTCTGGTCTAGCATTTTTAATTTGTTGCTTTACTATTTGGTCTGGGTTCAGTTCCCAAAAATTTTTCCTAGGTCTGAGGTACCCTTTATTCTGCTATCAAAACTCAGGGTATTGCAGTGTTTCCTTTTCTGGACAATATTTTTTGTTCAGATTTAGTCTTTTTATTTAGCACATTTTCTTACCATCAAACTGTTGTTGTCTTCAGCATCATCTTTTTTTTTTCAAAGAGTTTGCTGCTTCCTTAGACTAAAAATTTTTGTTTCTCAGATTTAGTTTCCATTAATCTTTTCTTGACGGTTTTAAGAGGTATGAAGCCAATGTCTAAACCTTCTGTTTCTCTCTTTTCCTTCAGTTGCTCTTTGCATAGAGGTGTAAGGTTGCATGATGTTGGCTTTGGATGATATTCCGTTTGCTTGCTTTCTCATGAAACCTCTTCAACTTTGTATGCTGGATCTTATTCTGCTATTTCAAGAATTCATCAAGATTTCAAATCGTAGTCCCCTGGTAATTTTGCTAGCATGTTGTTTTCCACCTCTAGTTCTTCTTCCAGGGTGGTTTCCTAATAAGTCTAGAGGGAGCACCTGTGATTCTATTTGCTTTGATTTGGTCTCGCAGTTTTTGGTATGCTAATCTAGTACAGATGTCCAGTTGGCCATTTTGGGTTTATCCCTTTGCATTTCAGATTTTTGGCCTCAAATCTCTAAGCCTGATGGTATGGAGGTTAAATAAATAGTTCTTAAGCAGAGAGGGTTCTCTCTATTGAGTCTCTGATACAGGATTGCGAACCTGTATTCAGAATTGTTTTTAAGGTTTATTTTTTTTATGCAAGTTTCATGATTCTTTCCTGGCATTCTTTTAAGAATTCATAGGATTTTTGGCAGAATGGTTTGGAAATGGGGTTTATCATCTAGTTCTTTTTTAAGGGTCATATTTAAAATCACTCAGTTCTTTCCTTTTGGAGTTAAGTATATTGTTAAACAAAATTTCTCCTAGGAGTCTTTTATTTTGTTTTTTAGGGTTTTGTAGGCTTCTCTTTTTGAGACTATGCATTAGGTTTTCTGAGCTATCTGCTCTTTTATGTGATTTTCCTATAAGGCAGTTTTTAGTTTTAGATTTGTTTTCTTTCCTTGTGTTTTATCTTCTTTCTGTATCAGACAGGAATTTGTTATTATGGCCTTAAAGTATATTGGCACTTCTATAGTTTTAAGACAAGTTGGTTTGTGTTCTTTTCTAGTTACAGAAAATATCTTAGCATTGCGCAGTATGCATGCCCTGGCTGTTACACCTGTGCCTGGAGTTCCATACACTAGCTGCAGAAACAGACTGGATCACTTGGGCTCTGAAGGCTGCATTCGGCCGAGGACTTTATGAACGTATAAAGGATGAGCTGCTATACAGAGACATACCCGATTCCCTCTCAAGGAAAGACAAATGGAAAAAGACAGCCAAAGAACCTATAAACCTACGATTTGCTTGCCTGCTCGCTTCAGTTTTCCACCTGCTACAGTGTCTTCTCCTCCTCCTGAGTAACCTATAGAAATCTGTTCCATCTGTCTTTCTGAGACTGAGAGGGCATGCAGAGGCAACCTAGGCCTCTGCTTGTATTGTGGCCAAAAAGGTAATCTACTCAAAGACTGCCCTACCAGACCAGTAAAAAGCCAGGGCTTAATCTTGTTTGGAGGGGCAGAATTAAGCCATAAGTCCAAAATACTTACCAACAAGTCTAGAATACTACTATCAGTAACTCTTCATTATTTCACCACCAAAGTACAGACTGTTGCTTTAATTGATTCAGGGCAGCAGGAATCTTTATGGATAATACCTTTGCCACTGTTCAAGGCCTACCAGTTCAAGAGAAATTTCTGCCCTCTAACGTTTCAACTATTTCTGGTCAGCCGTTGGGATCAACTATGATTACTCTGCCGATCAAACCCCTTCTCAGCACAGTCGGAGTGCTCCACACAGAAACTCTCAAGTTTGATCTGGTTTAATCATCTCATGTTCCAGTCATCTTGGGCCTCCCATGGCTTATAAAACATGGCCCTGTCTTTTCCTAGTCTACAGGAGAGTTATATTCATGGGGTGCTGCTTGTTTTAACCATTGTCTGTCAAGTCCTATAAAAAGAACCACACTTCAGAGCTTTCCTCTATTTCCCCCTCAACACTTCCAGATATGTACTAGAATTTCCAAGATGTATATTCCAAACAGAATGCAGAGATCATTCCTCAACATCGAGAATGGGACTGTGCTATCAACCTGCTTTCTGGAGCACCTATTCCTAAGGGGAAGACCTATACTATTTCTCACTCTGAATCCAAGGCTTTGGAGGAGTACATTGCTAAAAATCTTAAATGAGGATTTATCTATCCATCCTCTTCCCCTGCTGTGCCTGGGTTCTTCCTTATTGAGAAGAAGAATGGGGATCTCATACCTTGTATAGATTACTGGGAATTGAACTGAATCACTGTCAGGGACTCTTACCCTCTTCCACTCATCCTTGAGCTTTTTTATTATATAATAGATGCCATGATATATACCAAATTAGACTTACATGGGGATTATAATCTAATACGCATAAAGAAAGGAAAAAACTTTCAATACTAAGCATTTTGACAGTGCTTCATTAACAAACTATTTCCGGACTTTATAAATAATTTAATTGTCATTTACTTAGATGATATACTTATATACCCTAAGAACCTGAATGAACATCAACAGCATGTCAAATAGGTACAACAGAGACTCCGGGAGAATCGTCTCTATGCCAAGTTGGAAAACGCCTTTTTTACTAGTCTTCTATTCTCTTTCTGAGTTATATCATTAAAATTATTCAACCCTTTCTGGGTTTTGCGGATTACTACAGACGCTTCATCCGGGGTTTCTCTTCCTTCAACGCACCCATTGTGGCCCTTATTGTTAAGCAGCTTTTCAGTACAGCCCCGATTCTGCAACATCCAGATCCTTCCCTTCAGTATATTTTGGAGGTAGATGCTTCAAATATGGCTGCAGGGGCAGTCCTCTCTCAGAGAAATCTTAAATCCAGACGAATACACCCTGTAGCATTCTTCTCAAAGAAATTCTCAATCTAAAAAAAACTTTGATGTTACTAACAGAGAACTACTAGCCATCAAACTGGCCCTAGCTGAGTGGAGACACTCAAGGACACTTCCACGACATTCTTAATCTTGAACGATCACAAGAATCTCATATACCTACAGACTGCCAAACATCTCACAGCCAGACAAGCCTGGTGGTCACTGTTTTTTTCTCAGTTCAATTATAACCTATTGTGTATACCAGGCTCCAAGAGTAAAAAAGCAGAAGCCATTTCAAGACAATATTCTCCTGATGAGCCTATGTAAGAACCTATGGATGTCATCCTCAATCCACAACAGGTCATTGCAGTCATTTCCATTTCCTTGCCTAAACTACAGGATGCACAAACCAATCAAAGACCCCCTGCTACACCTGCTAAAACATTATTTGTTCCACCAAACCTGAGAAAGACTCTATTACAATGGGCTCATGACAGTACACTATCTGGTCATCCTGGCATTGAAAAGACGCTCCAATAATTTCAGCCTTACATCTCGTGACCTAAAATGTCCCTTGATGTAAAAAAACTTGTCTCAGCTTGTACTCATTGTATTGCGAATACGTTTCCTTATCAAAATCCTAACGAACTGTTACATCCACTTTAAGTACCCAAACAACTGTGGAAAAATTTGAGTATGGATTCCATCACAGATTTACCTATTTCAAAAGGAAACACCACAATCTGGGTGATTGTGGATAGATTTCTCTTGTAAGGTGTATCCAGTCCACGGGTTCATCCATTACTTGTTGGATATTCTCCTTCCCAACAGGAAGTTGCAAAGAGGACACCCACAGCAGAGCTGTCTATATAGCTCCTCCCCTAACCCCCAACCGCAGTCATTCTCTTTGCAAGCTCTCAACAAGTGGAAGTATAAAGAGATATGTGGTGATTTAGTGTAGTTTTTCATCTTCAATCAAGAGTTTGTTATTTTAAACGGTACCGGCGTTGTACTGTTTGCTCTCAGGCAGAAATTAGAAGAAGAATTGTGCCTGGAGGATGATGATCTTAGCAGATTGTAACTAAGGTCCATTGCTGTTCTCACGCATAACTGAAGAGTATGGGAAAACTTCAGCTGGGGGAACAGCCTGCAGTTTGCCTGCTTTGAAGTATGTTCAGTATAATTGTTTCTAGATAGATGATAAGTTCTAGAAAATGCTGACAGAGCCTTTTTGGAAATGTGGTAAGCTAGATGCAGGGATTTAATAATGACTGTGATCAGCTTGCAAGGTTGGGTAATACTCATGTTACTTGTTATCTGGTGATTAGGTGTTAAAAACGTTTGCATTTTACATATGCAGATCGTTTTTTGAGAGTGTTTAAACTTGTTTTTGGGGTTGATTTTCCACATGGCTTTTTTCACAAACTACTAGGAGTGTTTCTTTAAGGCCCTTCTGACATCGAGTGTGGTGGGAGGGGCCTATTTTCACGCCTCAGTTGCGCAGTTGCTTTCGTTATAAAAGACATCAAGCTTCTCTAGAGGATTCCTGCTGTGTCTGAGGGCCACTAAAGAGGTTTTCTTCAATTCTGTTGGTACTTAAGGGCAGGTAGGCACCACAGCAGAGCTGTGGTGAGGTGTTTAACGGTTTTATATCGGTGGTAGATGTTTTTTCAATCCGGTTTGGGGGCCAAAGGGTTAATTGTCCATTTGCAAGTGGGTGCAATGTTACCTTGGTTTCCTATACACACTGTAAAAAATTTGAATCGTTTACTACTTTTTTTCACTTTTTTGCAGTTTAAGTGCTACTTTTTTTCTCTCAAAGGTACAGTACCGGTTTGAGGAAATTGCTGTTTTTTGCTTTGATAAAGTGTTTTCCAAGCTTGCTTGTGTCTTTGCTAGTCTGTTAAACATGTCTGACGTAGAAGAATCTACCTGTTCAATATTTTTAGATGCCATTGTGGAACCCCTCTTAGAATGTGTACCACTTGTACTGAACTATCTATAAGTTACAAAGACCATATTGTGGCTTTAAAAAATATATCACCAGAGGATTCTCAGACTGTAAGAAGGGAGATGCCGTATAGCTCTCCCCATGGGTCAGAACCTGTTATACCCGCGCAAATGACGCCAGATGCGTCTAGCACTTCTAATTCTTTTACCTTACGAGACATGGCGGCAGTTATGAGTTCTACTCTCACAGATGTGTTGTCTAACCTGCCAGGGTTACAAGGAAAGCGAGACAGCTCTGGGGCTAGAACAAATACAGAGCTTTCTGACGCTTTAGTAGATATGTCCGTTATGCCCTCACAATGTTCCGAAGTTGGCGCAAGGGATTTGATATCTGAGGGTGATCTTTCAGATTCAGGGAAGTTATTACTTCAGCCCGACTCTGACATGTCAACATTTAAATTTAAGCTTGAAAACCTCCGTTTATTGCTTAGGGAGGTTTTAACGACTCTGGATGATTGTGACCCCATTGTGGTACCAGAGAAATTGTGTAAAATGGACAAATACTTTGCAGTGCCTGTTTACACTGATGTTTTCCCAGTCCCTAAAAGGTTTTCGGAAATTATAACTAAGGAATGGGATAGACCAGGTATTCCGTTCTCTCCCCCTCCTGTGTTTAAAAAGATGTTCCCCATAGCTGACGCCATGCGGGACTCGTGGCAAACAGTCCCCAAGGTGGAGGGAGCTATTTCTACTTTAGCTAAGCGTACAACTATTCCGATTGAGGACAGTTGTGCTTTCAAAGATCCTATGGATAAAAAATTGGAGGGTCTCCTAAAGAAAGTTTTCTTACATCAAGGTTTTCTTCTCCAGCCTCTCGCATGCATTGCTCCAGTTACGGCTGCAGCGGCCTTTTGGTTCGAGTCTCTAGAAGAGGCTCTACAAGTGGAGACTCCGTGGGATGAGATTTTAGACAGGATTAAAGCTCTTAAACTTGCTAATTCCTTTATTTCAGACGCCGTGTTTCAGTTAACCAAACTTGTGGCTAAAAATTCAGGTTTTGCCATCATGGCACGTAGGGCGCTATGTCTTAAGTCCTGGTCAGCAGATGTTTCTTCAAAGTCTAAGCTTCTTAATATCCCCTTCAAAGGAAAGACCCTATTTGGGCCTGGTCTGAAGGAGATAATTTCTGATATTACTGGGGGAAAAGGTCACGCCCTTCCCCAGGATAAGTCTAATAAGTTAAGGACCAGACAGACAAATTTTCGCTCCTTTCGAAACTTCAGGAGTGGCGCGGCTTCCGCTTCCCTTAGTACAAAACAAGAGGGAAATTTTGCCCAGTCCAAGCCAGTCTGGAGACCTAACCAGGCTTGGAACAAGGGGAAACAGGCTAAAAAGCCAGCTACTCTCTCTAAAACAGCATGAAGGAGTAGCCCCCGATCTGGGACCGGATCTAGTAGGGGGCAGACTTTCTCTCTTCGCACAGGCTTGGGTAAGAGACGTTCAGGATCCTTGGTCAGTGGAGATTGTTTCCCAGGGATATCTTCTCGAATTCAAAGGTTCCTCACCAAAGGGGAGATTCCATCTCTCTCAATTATCTGCAAACCAGGTAAAGAGAGAGGCATTCTTACATTGCGTCCAAGACCTACTGGTTATGGGAGTAATCCACCCAGTTCCAAGGGAGGAACAGGGGCAGGGTTTCTATTCAAATCTATTTATAGTTCCCAAAAAAGAGGGAACTTTCAGACCAATTTTGGATCTCAAGATCCTAAACAAATTCCTCAGGGTCCCATCCTTCAAGATGGAGACAATCCGAACCATTCTTCCTATGATCCAGGAGGGTCAATATATGACTACCGTGGACTTAAAGGATGCTTATCTCCACATTCCGATTCACAGGAATCATCATCAGTTCCTCAGGTTCGCCTTTCTAGACAGGCATTTCCAGTTTGTGGCTCTTCCCTTCGGGTTAGCCACGGCGCCAAGAATCTTTACAAAGGTTCTAGGGTCCCTACTGGTGGCCCTAAGGCCGCGGGGCATAGCAGTGGCTCCTTACCTAGACGACATCTTGATCCAGGCGTCGACTCTTCAAATTGCCAAGTCCCATACGGACATTGTTCTGGCCTTTCTGAGGTCTCACGGGTGGAAGGTGAACGTAGAAAAGGGATTTCGGTAGAAATGAAAATGTTTCTGACAGAGGTCAGGATATCAAAGCTGCTAACTTCCTGCCGGACTCTTCATTCCATTTCTCGGCCGTCAGTGGCTAAGTGTATGAAAGTAATCGGCCTAATGGTAGCGGCAATGGACATAGTTCCGTTTGCCCGCCTACATCTCAGACCTCTGCAACTTTGCATGCTCAATCAGTGGAATGGGACTACACAGATTTGTCTCCTCTGCTAAATCTGGATCGAGAGACCAGGAATTCTCTTCTCTGTGGTTATCTCGGGTCCATCTGTCCAGGGGTATGAGTTTCCGCAGGCCAGAGTGGACTATAGTGACAACAGACGCCAGCCTTCTGGGCTGGGGTGCGGTCTGGAACTCCCTGAAAGCTCAAGGTTCGTGGACTCAGGAGGAAGCCCTCCTCCCAATAAATATTCTGGAATTAAGAGCGATATGCAATGCTCTTCAGGCATGGCCTCAACTGGCTGCGGTCAGGTTCATCAGATTTCAGTCGGACAACATTACGACTGTAGCCGATATCAACCATCAGGGGGGAACAAGGAGTCCCCTGGCAATGATGGAGGTTTACAAGATAATTCTATGGGCAGAGGCTCACTCTTGCCATCTCTCCGCTATCCATATCCCAGGAGTAGAGAACTGGGAGGCGGATTTTCTAAGTCGGCAGACTTTTCACCCGGGGGAAGGGGAGCTTCACCCGGAGGTATTTGCCCAACTGATTCATCTATGGGGCAGACCGGAGCTGGATCTGATGGTGTCCTGTCAGAATGCCAAGCTTCCTTGTTATGGGTCCAGGTCAAGGGATCCTCGGGCAGCACTAGTAGATGCCCTAGCAGCGCCCTGGTCCTTCAGCCTGGCTTATGTGTTTCCACCGTTTCCTCTTCTCCCGCGTCTGATTGCCAGAATCAAGCAGGAGAAAGCTTCGGTGATATAAATTGCTTCTGCGTGGCCTCGCAGGACTTGGTATGCAGATCTGGTGGACATGTCATCCTGCCCACCATGGACTCTGCCATTGAGACAGGACCTTCTAATCCAGGGTCCATTCAAACACTCAAATCTAACTTCTCTACGCCTGACTGCGTGGAGATTGAACGCTTGATCTTATCAAAGCGTGGTTTTTCTGAGTCTGTTATTGATACCTTGATCCAGGCTAGGAAGCCATTCACCAGGAAGATCTATGACAAGATATGGTGTAAATATCTTAATTGGTGTGATTCCAAGGGTTTCTCATGGAGTAGGGTCAAGATCCCTAGGATTCTATCTTTTCTCCAAGAAGGATTGGAAAAAGGATTGTCAGCTAGTTCCTTAAAAGGACAGATATCTGCTCTGTCTATTCTCTTTCACAAGCGTCTGGCAGATGTTCCAGACGTTCGGGAGTTTTGTCAGGCTTTGGTCAGAATCAAGCCGGTGTTTAAACCAGTTGCTCCGCCATGGAGTTTAAATTTAGTTCTTAAAGTTCTTCAAGGGGTTCCGTTTGAACCTATGCATTCATTAGATATTAAACTTTTATCTTGGAAAGTTTTGTTTCTTGTTGCTATCTCTTCAGCTCGAAGAGTTTCAGAGTTATCTGCTCTGTAGTGTGATTCACCATATCTGATTTTCCATGCGGATAAGGTGGTGTTACGTACTAAACCAGGTTTTCTTCCTAAGGTTGTTTCCAATAGAAATATTAATCAGGAAATTGTTGTTCCTTCTCTGTGTCCGAATCCTTCTTCTAAGAAGGAACGGTTGTTGCACAATCTGGATGTGGTTCGTGCTTTAAAGTTCTACTTACAAGCAACTAAGGATTTTCGTCAAACATCTGCCTTGTTTGTTGTCTACTCTGGAAAGAGGAGAGGTCTCAAGGCTTCGGCAACTTCTCTTTCTTTTTGGCTGAGAAGCATGATCTGGTTAGCTTATGAGACTGCTGGCAAGCAGCCTCCTGAGAGGATTATAGCTCACTCTACTAGAGCGGTAGCTTCCACATGGGCATTTAAAAATGAGGCTTCTGTTGTACAGATTTGCAAGGCGGCAACTTGGTCTTCGCTTCATACTTTTTCTAAATTCTACAAATTTGATACTTTTGCTTCCTCGGAGGCTATTTTTGGGAGAAAGGTCTTACAGGCAGTGGTACCTTCTGTTTAAGTTCCTGCCTTGTCCCTCCCTTCATCCGTGTCCTATAGCTTTGGTATTGGTATCCCACAAGTAATGGATGAATCCGTGGACTGGATACACCTTACAAGAGAAAACAAAATTCATGCTTACCTGATAAATTTCTTTCTCTTGTGGTGTATCCAGTCCACGGCCCGCCCTGTCATTTTTAAGTCAGAAGTTTTTAATTTTTTACAACTACAGTCACCACTGCACCCTATAGTTTCTCCTTTTTCTTACTTGCCTTCGGTCGAATGACTGGGGGTGGGGGTTAGGGGAGGAGCTATATAGACAGCTCTGCTGTGGGTGTCCTCTTTGCAACTTCCTGTTGTGAAGGAGAATATCCCACAAGTAATGGATGAACCCGTGGACTGGATACACCACAAGAGAAAGAAATTTATCAGGTAAGCATAAATTCCATCTGTCAAAGAGTTAGCAACTTACTTCATATCACAAATTACTGGGGGTTACCCAGTTATATATTTTCTGACAGAGATACCCAGTTTGTATCAAGATTCTGGAAAGCCGTTTGTCAAAATCAAGGAACAGTTTCTCTTCTGTCTACCACCCACAGTCTAATGGCCAGACGGAATGAGTAAATCAAGATCTGGAAGCCTACTTAAAGAACTATATTTAATCAACCCATGATAATTGGACTGAACTACTACCTCTGACTGAATTCTGTCACACTTCTACCTATCACTCTGCCCACCGAATGTCACCCTTTTGGCTGCTTTTGTCTTTCAACCAAGAATCTTTCCTCTGGAACTACAGTCCACTAGGGAACCTGCTGCAGACCACAGAACTCAGTTACTTCAAAAACAGTGGAAAGCCTTTGTAGAGTATTACAGTTCAGTAATGACCATTATCAAAAGACTGCTAACCGTCGAGTACCTCCAAATTATTGGGTAGGCGATTCAGTATGGCTTTCCACTAAACACATTTAACTCAAAAAACCCTCAGTTAAACTAGGTTCCAGGTTCATCGGTCCATTCCGCATACTACGTCAAGTCAACCCCCACTTTAAGCTCAAGTTGTCTTCCTCTCTTGGATACATCCGCTGTTTCATGTTTCCCTATTGAAACCTGCTATATGCAACCAATACACCAAAAAGAAACCATCTCCTACTTGTTGATGGGGAACCGCAATATGAAGTTTCCAAAATACTAAACTCTCGCATTCGCAATCAACAACTACAATCTTGTAGTCTGAAAGGGTATCCCATCTCTGAGAGGTGCTAGATTCCTGCCCGAAATCTCCATGACCCTCTTCTGATTGCTTCATTCCACAGACGCTTTTCCTGATCATCCTTCGGCGAGTTGTCTCAGGGTGATTATTTGCTTGTTGGTTATTTTTTTCATTACATGTTTTTTGCCCTTTTTGGGGGTTTTATTGGGGTTATGGATTTAGTTTTTCAGTGAAAAAGATAAATGATGTTTCTTAAGTTATATGAAACCCTAAAAATGTATTTTGTGATTCAGACAAGGCATACCATTTCTTTCTAATCACATGGTGAGTCCACGGATCATCTTAATTACTGTTGGGAATATCACTCCTGACCAGCAGGAGGAGGTAAAGAGCACCACAGCAAAAGCTGTTAAATACCACTCCCACTACCCACAATCCCCAGTCATTCTCTTTGCTTGTATCAGTTACAAGGAGGGGTAAAGATAGGTGTCTGATTCTTCAGTCAAGAGTTTATTTTTGTAAGCAGAGCAAGTTTGCTCTGGTTTTCTTTGGGATTTAGCCGTTGTCCATGTCAGACTCTTCAGTAGAGCAAGTGGTGGCTTTTAAGCATTTGGGAACTTGTGGGGTATAACCTCCACTAGGCCTCCCAAGTAATTTCATGCTGCCCTTGGTTGAAAGTTTGAGTAAATTTACTCAGTCTTTTCTTTTTTCCACAGGTTGATGTGAGGCAGGAAGCCCCTCTCATACCAAGTGAGCTGTCCTGCTGCCGGACAGATTATTGAGGTGCCTATTTCTTTCCCTGTTTTGATATAAGAGAATTTGGCACTTTGACAGTTAATTATGTCTAAATATACAATCAGCCTTCTAGGTTAACAGTTTATTGTATGGCAGTTTTGCAGGCACTGGGGATGTTTGGAGGTTCAGTTTATTATGTTTTCACTTTGGTATATATGTTTTTTGTTTGTGTATTAATGGCTACTAGGAGGTTTGTTAGGCCACGCCCACAATAGACAGGCTTATCTGAGATTGCAAGGACGTTTTTGGCGCCCTGTTAGCTGTTTCCTGTTGTTCCTGGATGTTGCAGTTCTGTTGCATAGCTCCTCAGAGGTGGTTCAGCGTTCTCTCCGGTGGAGCTGTATAGGGGTCCAGATCATTTTCTGACTTCGATTTCCGGCAGCAAAGAGGTCAGGTAGGCACCTCAGCAGAGCTTGCTGAGGTGTGGAGGTTGCCTGTTGTTTTTTTGTGGGGCTGCTGCTCTGTTTATATTTAAGTTTGTGTCTGAATTTCTGGGACTATAATGTTTGTGTCTCTTTTTGCATTCAGTTTGTGTAAAATTGTTGCTGCAAGATTTATTGTGCAGTTTATTTAAGGATTTTCTAGTTTAAAAAGTCTGTGTAAAATTTAATGGGACAGTAACTTTTTTTGATTCATTAAAATTCTGATTTGAACTTAGAATTTTTTATTGATTAAAGTTTTTTCCTTTGGAATAAGATGGACCAAGAGGCCCTGCAAGCTGTTGCTTGTTCTCTATGTTTAAATGCTAATGTTTAGCCTCCTATCCCTGTTTGTTTCTCTTGTATTGAGAGAACATTACATTACAAGTATAGACTTTTTGATTCCGAGCCTTCATTGTCTAGGGCGGATGTTGTGTAAATATGTTTTTTTGGATATTCGGATATATCCCCTTTTATACTGAGACATAGAGTTGTGGCCACAACTTAACTGCATACTGATCAGTTTACAAGTTGCTTAAGTGATATACAGCATTTTTTATAGTTAATACTTTGTTCCTATAGGAGCAGCATTTCTTAACGGAAGTTTTAAAATTGCAATTTTTTATTGTTATATTGCAACATACTGCTATCAATCTCATATGTATCACATATGAACTGCAAAGTTTTAACATTGTATTTGTACGATATTTAGAAGTAAAACTATTTTTAACTTGTATGTGCAACTGAATTTGTGTGTTATCACAATTTTCTCTTCCTCATCTCACAATATATATATATGATTTTTTACGCTGACATTATACTGATCTAATGGCCAATATATGCCTCTACAATTACATCTGAAACATTTATTTGAACACTTGCACTATTGGTGCCACACCCACCATCCACTCACTAGATAATTGGACACACTGTCCAGATATAGGAGCATAATAGACCAACTGTCCTTTGGAGTAACACAGACGCAGTAAACACGTTCACACTCACAAATTAGTGTAATGCCTGACACCCACTCACTAAGATTATTGGACATATTGTCCTGATATATCACAGATAACCAAAATTTATATTAAAGATATTTCTGAGACACACTCGGCTATCCAGTCACAAATAGACACGTCCATACTCACAGCTATTATAGCGCTCCCCACCCCTATTCGCACATTTGTATTTTGATCCGATATTGGGAGGATATCGGTATTGGGGTAGCATTGTGGGTCAAATAGGTCTGGCATTAATATAACCACACACACCTTCTTTCTGTATAATTATTTAAGACACTCTCAGCTATGATTTGGCGCTTTATGTATTAATATAAAGGTTTAAATATACTGTATGTATTTTACTTATATTTGCCATGAGTCAGGTCTATGTGTATTTCCCTTTGCAGTTTCGTTATGGGAATCATGTTTTAGGAAGTTTGTCTTACCTGGGGTATAGTCTTTTTTCCAATTTGTCTTGTTTTTTCTTTTGAAAAACTTGCAAGCAAATTAGGCTCGCGAGGGCGCAAAATGCTGTTATTTATTGCGTCATTCTTGGCGCAAGAAATATTTGGCATGAAAATGCGTCTGTAATGACGCAAGTTCGTCATTTCCTGCGTCTTAGTTGACGCAAGGTTGTTTGGCGCGAAATTGGGTTTGTTGTGACGCGAGTTGCGTCATTTCTGGATGTTTGTTGGTGCCAAAAAAAATTTAAACTTCGTTTTGCATCATACTTGGCGCGCCAAAAAAATTATTTTTATTTTACCCCACTTCCTATATGCTCCTTGCCTTCTTTATGCTCAGAGGGCTATGCTATTTGCTTTTTTTGTCATTTTTTTTTTTTTTTAAACTTTTATTTATAGATAACCAACAGCGTATGTCAAACAAAAACAAATCGAATTACAATTCTTTACACCACGCAGGGCGAAAATCAACAAAAATAACATAACGAAGCAGAGCTGAAAACAGAAAAAAAGAGAAAATAAACACATGAGAAAATAATTGCTTCATTATATAAATTGACCATCAATGCCTTATACCCTTATCAAGAATTGTCGTTATTAACATACACTGCTGAACTTTTAAAGAGTTTTTACATCACCTTGTTTACAGATTCAACACATAACCAAATCATATAGATATACACATATATAAAATAAAAAAAAAAAATAAAAAAAAAAAAAGGGGACAATCCTCTCCTCCTCTCCCCCCCCTCCAACTATCCCTCCATATCGACCCATCCAGGCTACTTGATCCAATTATGTGGAAAGACATTTAATAGAGTCAATTCTGCAAAACTTACTGATGCTAGAAAGGGGGAGAGAATCATTTTTTGAATAACACTTGGATAGGTTAAGATAACCGGTGACCATCTCCATAAGAACTTCTTAATTCTTTTCTCAGAGGCATCATGGAGATGGAAAGATTCAAAGACAATCTGCTCCTGAAATATTTTAAACACCTCAGCTAGTCCTAATAAACGCTTACTTTTCCAATTTTTAAGTATACAGAATCTAACTGCTAATATAACTGTATTTAGGCTTTCTATGGTGTTCCTATTAAAATCATCATTGAAAGGGTATAGAAAGAAAATATCCTCTACTGCTAGCAATATTGTAACTTTGTATAATTTATTAAACCAGTAAATTATCTTCAGCCATAATTGTCTGACCATAGGGCAAGACCAAAACATATGGAGTATATCTGCCTTATAATATGAGCAACGTGGGCAGATATTGACCGATAAAGGATAAAACTTTTTCATCTTCCATGGTGAAATATAAAAGTCATTAATCAGCTTCATATGTGATTATTTCCAGGCCATTGGTACTTTGCATTTCTGCAGCAAATTAAAGCTTTGAGAAATATTTTAAAATCTATCACAGGAATTCTTGCAGACCAAAATTTACATAGATTATCCCTAATGGGCAGACTCTGCTTATTCAACATGATATCATACAACAGAGAGATCGAGGCATCACCTGTAATGAATTTTTGTATACAAAGTTTAATATCGGGCCAAGCTATTGTGGATGTAGGCCGCCACTTCTGATCTAAAATAAAATGACGGATTTGAAAATACGCAAATAAATTGGATCTAGGTATACTGTACTTACTAAAAATATCTTCAGCAGGTACTATATGATAATTTTCGTCAAGAAATTGTTTCACATAGAGTAAACCTTTTTCTGCCCAGTCTCTAAATACTTTTTGATATATCCCTGGAAGAAAACTCGGGTTACTTACAATAGGTAAGAAATCAGAAAAAGAGTAGTCCAAATCTAAAATTGCGCAGGTCTTTTGCCATGCATATACTACATTCTTTATAGAGATAAGGCAGCTAATATTCTGCGGCAATTTCTGTACTTTGCAATGCAAGATCGCTTTTAATGAAAATGGTGCAATTACAAATGATTCTATCTCTTCGGAAGAAACGATATTAGAGCCGGCAATCCAATCTATTGCTATTTTAACCAACGCCGCCAAATTGTAGAGTTTAAGATTAGGTAACGCTAAACCAGCCCCTCCAGGAGTGTGCATAAGTCTCCCCAAGGCCAATCGTGATTTTTTATTATTCCAGATAAATTTAGAAAATAAGGAGTTAATTAGCTTAAGATCCTTATTTAAGATAAACAACGGTAAGTTCTGAAGCGGGTATAACAGACGTGGAAAGATGATAGATTTGATTAACCTAACGCGCGCTGTCAAAGACAGTGGAAATGCAACCCATAGTTGTAAATCAGCAGCAATCTTTTGAAACAGTGGTTCAAAATTAGCTTTATACCAGCAACTAGGATTCCTGTGTAAAACCAGGCCTAGATATTTAATAGCATCGACCTGTTTAAAGGGAATACTAGGTGTTACTATCAGTCTATTATTAAAGCACAATAATTCACTCTTCTCTAAGTTATACCCAGAGAACGAACTGAAGAGTTTCAGAGTTTGTAAAACTAATAAGATAGACTGCTGAACATTGGCTAGAAATAATAACACGTCATCCGCATACAACAAGATTTTCAGGGAATGTATACCAAACTGGCATCCCATTAACACTTCCCTGAACCGAATTGCTAAAGGTTCTAATGCAATATTAAAAAGCAAGGGGGACAACGGACACCCCTGCCTAGTGCCCCTTTGTAAAGTTATTTTGGATGAAAGGGTCCCATTAATAAGTAAAAAAGATATTGGATTATAATAAATTCTATGAATGAAGTGTAAAAATTCTCCCTTAAACCCAAATTGCTCTAATGTTCTGAATAAATATTCCCAAATAATTGAATCAAAGGCTTTAATAGCATCCAGGGAAAGAATGGCCGCATCTTGCCATACCGGTTTCTTCCTACCCTGATCTACATTCCACGCGTAATCCAACAGATTAATTACTTTACGTATATTTTTTGTTGGATTTCTGTCTATCATAAATCCAGTTTGATCTGGATGAATAATATTATGTAAACATTTAGAGATTCTTCCTGCAATAATTGCCATTAATATTTTATAATCTATATTTAAGACAGAAATTGGTCTGTAGGAAGCCGGGTCTTCCGGGTTTTTACCTTTCTTTAGAATGAGAGAAATATTCGCCGCAGAGAAATATTTGGATATAGGATTCATTGTACAAAAATAAGAATTGAAAAGTTTTTCTAGTATCAATGATACCTCTTCACTCATACATTTATAGAATTCAGCGGGGAATCCATCAGGACCCGCTGCTTTGTTCATTTTTAAATTATCTATAGCTTTTCTGATTTCTTGTATTGAAATCGGGGCATTTATCACTAACAAATCCTCATTAGATATTTTAGGGGCCTTTATCATATCCCAAAAATTGTTGTGATTGACATTGTTTATTGCAGTTTCAGAGTAGAGCTGTTGGTAATAAGTATAGAAAATTTCTAAGATCTCCTTAGTTTCTGTAACTCTACCTTTATCCGTTTGGATTGCCAATATAAGATTTTTCTTTTTTCTACTTTTAGTAAGTTTGGCCAGAAATTTGGCCGAGTACCCATGTACACCTTTAAAGTGAAGACTTATTTTGGTTTCTTCCTCTACTAATTTTTGTTTCAAGAAAAGATCTCTTTCCTTTCTCTTATCTCTATATTTCCCCCAATTCCCCACTGTAGGATTTGCACAATATATTGTGAAAGCATTCCTAACCTGATTTAAAATTTGAGTTTCTCTTATTCTGCTCTTCTTCTTACCTATACTTACATAAACCTGGATTTCGCCTCGTAATACAGCTTTAAAAGCTTCCCAACAGATTTCGATCTTGTGAGAATAACTTGAATTTTCAGCATAATAGCGCTGCCAAGAGGCTTTCATATAATTAACAAATTTAGGGTTATTACATAGATAGCGAGGAAAGATAAATCTAAGTGTTTTAATCCTTTCTTTGTTACCTGCTATAAAAGATAATGAGATGATGGCATGATCTGATATGCTAATTTCTCCTATCTCGGCCTCTATTTCTTGTAAGGCTAATGTTTCTGAAATTAAAAAGAAGTCTATTCTTGAAAATGTTCCGTGTGCTATAGACTCGCAAGAATATAGCAGCTTGTCAGGATTTTTTAGACGCCAAACATCTACTAATTTTAACCTTGAGCACCATTGTTTTAAAAATTTCGCATATCTATTATGGACTGCAATATTTTTTTTTGAGAATCTATCTAGGGTAGGACAAAGAGTTGCATTAAAATCTCCCCCTAGAATTACGTTCTCAGAGACATAAGGAAATAGTTTCAGCTTTATATTTTCCCAGAATTCTCTGGAAAAGTTATTTGGGGCATATACATTAAAAATCACCAGTTTGACGTTTTTTAGATGAATTTGAAGAAGGATATACCTAGCCGCTTCGTCCACTTCTACTTTAATTATTTTATAATCAAGATCCTTATGAAGAAGGATAGCTAACCCACATTTTCTAGCTCGACTTGCTGTTGAGATGACTTCCCCTACCCACTTTATTTTCAGTTTCGCTGCTTCTTGTTGATTAAGATGTGTCTCCTGTAGGAGAACTATATCCGGTTTATGGGTAGCTAATTTTTTAATAACTAATTTACGCTTAATGGGGGAAGTTATTCCCCCTATATTCCAAGAGAGTACTTTGAGTCCCTCACCCATTCAGCATCAGTCTATCAAGAAAAAGAAAACTGCCCGGAATGGCCATATAAAATACCTTAAAAATAATGCAAGGAAACAAAAGGGGAGGGCCAGGAGGAAGGGAGAGGAGAAGAAAAAAAAAAAAAAAAAAGAAAAGAAAAAAAAGAAAAGCAACGAGACACAAAGTACATATAACAAATAACAAATGCGCTTATCATAATTAAAATTGACATTAAGTTTGGCTTAAACATTATCACACCTTCAAATTATTATTCATCTAACATCTTATTTGAGTACCAAACCACATCTAGCCTCTGCTCACAGGGATTCTATATATTTTTTTACCTCTGAGACCTCGTCAAATGAGCGTCTAGTACCTCGATCTTCAACTATGATTCGAGCTGGATAGATCATCCATGCTTTTATCCCTTTATTTATAAGTTGTGTACAATGCGGGGCCATAGTTCTCCTCCTCGGCGAAGTCTCAGAGGAAAAATCTTGAAACATTAGTATCCTGCTATTACCAAAAAAAAGGGGTTCTGCTATTTTAAACAGTCTCATAAGTTCAATCTTGTCTTGATATTTTAGAAGTTTAAATAAACAAACTCTATTTTTTAAAGCTCCATCCAAGGGGTCTTTCTTAGGGCCCAGTCTATGCGCTCGTTCAATTATAAGTGGTACTGATTGGGGGGGCATTCCCAGAGCCAGGGGGAGTGTAGTAGACGTGAATTTTAAAAGGTCATCAAATTCTGAGACTTCTGGTAGGCCAACTAATCTAATATTATTACACCGGGAGCGATCCTCAAGATCCTCCAGGCGAAGCTGCATATTTCTGATTTTAGAATCTTGTTTTTTAATAATCTCTGCTGAAATGTGGCCCTGATCTTCTAAATCCGAGATTCTAGACTCAGCCTCTGTTAATCTGTTTGAAAAAAGTTTCACTTCAGATGATAATGTGACTATTTCAGTAGAAATAGACCCTAATTCCTTTTTAATTGCTTCAAATTGGGGCGAGAACACTTCCAGGAGTTTAACGGTAAGCTCTTGCACATCAAACACACTCTTACTGGAATCCATAGGGTTATCTAGACTGGTATCAGCTGTTTTATTACTTTTTTTATCTTTCGCTTTCGCAGGCATTATGGGTGAAATATATTTCACCTGAGTGATATATCTTTCCATTCAAAATAGTGCATGTGCTGCACAACACACCATACAAAACCAGGTACTCACCTGGTACCCAATACGTGATTTTGTAAATCCTTAAGAATCTAAATGCACAATTGTGAAGACCCCCCCCCCTTCCCATCCCTCCACCTTCTTAATAGCTAACTGTTTATATAAATCAAAAACACAGAAAACAACAAAAAGAACAAAGAGAGAAAAAAAAAAAAAAAAAAGGAAAAAAAAGAAAAAAATATGTGTGGAAAAAAACGCAGGAGCCTGCTATAAACAAATCACTTGACACCAGACTAAACAGTATTCTACTGCCGCCATTATCACACTTTAAATTGGGACTAACCTAGGGGTTAACAAATAGAAATTTTTACACTATGCAACCTAGGCAGTGAAGTTAACATCTATTACATAGCATCAGAAATAACTGCAAAGCACATCAGAAATCTAAATAAAGGAACATCCAAAAACTGAAGCATGAACAACTAATAGACAATTTTTATCCCCTTTCTTTTTTACTTTTCTGTCCCCCTTTTGAACACAATTTTCCCCTTTATATTGTGTTACATGTAAGACTGTAAGCAAAAGAGAGTCTTTGTACGGTTATAAAGTTTACAAAATTAGTCCAGACATTGCAGACACACAGATACAAAGGGTGAGTCCCGGATCTTTTTACCCTTCTACAGGCTTGCACACCCAGACTAGATTGGCCTTATCGATTACCTGACACACCGTCCAGAGCAACCTGCTTATTCAGAAGATGGCCGTGCTGTAATATTACACGATGCTGGGCTGCAAACAGGGGTTTTCAATCCCTATTCAGCCTGGAACTTTTTCGGCGTTTACTCTGACCCTGTAGGGCCTCCGTAGATCAGGTTAGCCAGATCACCTGACTCGTTCACAAGCCTTTGTCTCCTATTGGGCACACCGGGGGGCTCGGCAACTCCGGGACCTCCAATTGGGCAAACCCCTTCTGCCCGAGCCTATCCGAATTACGGCTCGCCAAAGACCTGGGGATCACCACCTCTCCGATCCGGCACCGGGAATCAGCCCCAAACAGCGCTCTAGGAGGCCACAGAAGTGACCCCACAGCGAGCACACCAACTCCTCAGGATCCGCTCCGCGGCTGCCCAACTCTCCTCGGGCGCGACACTCCGACCCCTCCAGGGGGGTCCGGCTCGGGCACTGTGGACCAAACAAGCCAGACGCCAACTCCAACACCTTGAAATTGGGCTCAGCTTAGGCACAGGTGAGAAACTCAGATGCCGCTTTCCTTTTTATTGTTGTAGCTCTTTAGCGCAAATGTGGCTCTGACCTGTGAGCCAGGAATAGGTCAGTTTTAAGAATTTCCTGCCGGGGCTTAGGTACTATAGCCCATCTCCCTAGGGTGTTCGAGACACCAACAACGGGAGCAGCTGCACGGGGGGATGTTTAGAATAGAGTATCAGAGTCCCACTCTCCTCACTGCACGCCAAACTCAGCGCGTGCTCTGCTCTGTACAACTCCTGCCACCGGAAATCCTCCCTTTTTTTGTCAATTTTAGCATTTGCATTTTTTCCCATTCCTGAAACTGCTATATGTGGAAATAAGTTATTTCTGTTTAAATGTTATTTTTTTATTTTACATTTTACAAGATGTCTCAATCTGATCCTGTCTTAGAAGCTTCTGTAGGATGCTGCCTGAACACAGTTCTACCAAAGCTAAGTGTATCTGTTGTAAGCTAGTGGAGATTATATCTCCAGCTGTAGTATGTAACAGTTGTCATAATACGCTTTTGCATGCAGAAAAGGTTTCTATTAGTGCTAGTACAGTATCTGTTGTTCCTTCAACATCTAAAGTACATGATATCCCTGTTGATATAAAAAATATATTGCTTACAGAAGGCTATGGCTGCTATACTTTCTTCAAATAAACGTAAAAGTTATTTTAAAACTTCTCATAATTCTGATGTAATTTGTAATGACCAACAACATACTGATATATCCACCTCTGATGAGGATCTCTCTGATTCGGAAGATCCTACTTCAGACATTGATAAATCAACTTATCTTTTTAAGATTGAGTATATTTGTTCTTTGTTAAAAGAAGTGTTGATAACTTTGTATATTGAGGAGTCTGGACCTCTTGATAATAAATCAAGTAAGCATTTAAATTCTGTCTATAAACCTCCTGTGATTACTCCTGAGGTTTTTCCTGTTCCTGGTGCTATTTCTGATAAGATTGTTAAGGAATGGTCTAAGCCTGGTACTACTTTTGTTTCTTCTTCAAGGTTTAAAAAGTTGTATCCTTTGCCAGTAGCTAAGTTAGAGTTTTGGGAAAAGGTTGATGGGGCTATTTCTACTCTTGCTAAGCATACTACTATTCCTATGGAAGATAGTACCTCTTTTAAGGATCCTTTAGATAGGAAAATTGAATCTTATTTAAGGAAAGCATATTTACATTCTAGCTATATTCTCAGACCTGCCATTTTTATGGCTGATGTTGTGGCTGCATCAAATTTTTTGTTGGATAGCTTAGCACATCGGGAAAAAGATTCTGATTTGCATAGCATTGTTCGTTTGCTTCAACATGCTAATCATTTTATCTGTGATGCTATTTTTGATATAATCAAGATTGATGTTAAATCTATGTATTTGGCTTTTTTAGCTAGAAGAGCTTTATGGTTCAAATCATGGAATGCTGACATGGTATCTAAATCTAGGTTACTATCTCTATCATTCCAGAGTAATAATTTGTTTGGTTCCCAGTTGGATTCTATTATTTCCACTATTACTGGGGGGAAGGGAGATTTTTTGCCCCAAGATAAAATGTCTAAGGGTAAATCTAAAGCTTCTAATAGGTTTTGTTCCTTTCGTCAGAATAGAGAACAGAAAACCACTTCTTCCACTAAGGACTCTGGCTCCAATTGGAAGCCATCATTGAGTTGGAATAAATCCAAGCCTTATGAGATACCAAAGCCAGCCCCCAAGACTGCATGAAAGGGTGGCCCTCAATCCAGTTCTGCTGGTGGGGGGCAGATTGAAATTATTTCAAGATGTTTAGGCAGGTTCCGTTCAGAATCATTGGATTCAGAATATTGTCTCTTAGGGGTATCAAATAGGTTTCAGAATAAGACCTCCTGTGAGAAGATTTTTTCTCTTTCATGTTCCAACAAATCCTGTGAAAACTCAGGCCTTTCGGAGGTGTGTTTCAGATCTAGACCACTTCTGGAACAGGGTCTGGGTTTTTATTCAAATCTATTCATTGTCCCGAAGAAGGAAAATTCTTTCAGACCAGTTCTGGATCTGAAGTCTTTTAATCAATTTGTAAGGGTCCCAACTTTCAAGATGGTGACTATAAGGACTATTCTGCCTTTTGTTCAGCAAGGTCATTACATGTCCCTATAGACTTACAGGATGCGTATCTTTACATTCTGATTCATCCAGAACACTATCGGTTTCTGAGATTCTCTTTACTAGACAAGCATTACCAATTTGTTGCTCTTCCATTTGGCCTAGCAACAGCTCCAAGAATCTTTTTGAAGGTTCTCGGTACCCTTCTATCTGTAATCAGAGAGCAGGGTATTGCGGTGTTTCCTTATTTAGCGATATCTTGGTACTGGCTCAATCTTTTCATTTAGCAGAATCTCACACAAATCAACTTGTGTTGTTTCTTCAAAAACATGGTTGGAGGATCAATTTACTAAAGAATTTCTTGATTCCTCAGACAAGGTTCAGATAGATTCAGTGTCCATGACTCTGTCTTTAACAGACAAGAGATGAATGAAATTGGTTTCTGCCTGTCGAAACCTTCAGTCTCGATCATTCCCTTCAGTGGCTATGTGCATGGAAGTTTTAGATCTCATGACTGCAGCATCGGACACGATCCCCTTTGTTCGTTTTTATATGAGACCTCTGCAGCTTTGCATGCGGAATCAATGGTGGATGGATTATACTCCGATATCACAATTGATATACTTAAATCCCAACATTAAACTCTCTCTGTCCTGGTGGTTGGACCATCATTGGATTATTCAAGGGGCCTCTTTTGTTCGTCCTTCCTGGACTGTGATTTCAACAGATGCAAGTCTCACAGGTTGGGGAGCTGTCTGGGGGTCTCTGACAGCACAAGGAGTTTGGAATCCTCAAGAGGCAAGGTTACCAATCAATATTTTAGAACTCTGTGCTATTTTCAGGGCTCTTCAGGCTTGGCGAGAGAGAATCATTCATTCATTTTCAGACAGACAATATCACAACTGTGGCATATGTCAATCATCAGGGTGGGACTCGCAGTCCTTTTGTGATTAAAGAAGTATCTTTGATACTTTCTTGGCTGGAATCCAACTCCTGTCTAATTTCTGCGATACATATCCCAGGTGTAGATAATTGGGAAGCGGATTTTCTCTGTTGTCAGTCTTTACATCCAGGGGAGTGGTCTCTCCATCCAGATGTATTTTGTCAGATTGTACAGATATGGGGTCTACATGAAATAGATCTGATGGCTTCCCATCTAAACAAGAAGTTTCCCAGGTACCTTTCCAGGTCCAGGGATCAATAAAGAACTGGAACAGATGATACCTGGTGCAAGGAATGGACCACCGCAATCGTTATGCATGTTAAAGCAGACTTCATTGGTAAGTCTTTACAACCTTACAGGGTACTTTTCGAGCTCAGGAGGGAGCTAGGAACAAACAATGCAACTGACGCGTTTCCTGCCCGTAAGCACTTCGTCAGGGACTACACATAGTGAAACAATTGGTTCTTAAAAAGGCACTTCCTACTTGGTGAGACTAGTAACACCTGTTATTAACTCTTAAAGGTGTAAAAACAACTTCTTAGCGTTGCAATCACAAACTTGCGTCACATACGACTTTATCACAAACAAGTTCAAATATAAGTAACATCCTATGGTTACAATGTACAATATAATGCATACATTATGACAGTAAGAAGAAAATTAGTGCCTTTATGAACATGATATAAAACATTAAAAAAGAAGTTTCTAGCAACTTCGGGACTTAGCTGAATAGTATATTAGGAGAACTTAGAGTTGAAAAACTGCCAAGTAAAAATTCTACATATTATCTCCTGCAGAATAATAAATGTATATGAGATGACGTTCAGCTGTCATTTTGCCTCATGAATGCAGTGTGACAACAACCTTGGCGATGGATGAAGAAAAATATATATATACGATTAACATGTTGCTATATGTTATAATAAAAATAAAGAAAATAATATAACCTCTTTTCATTAGATGTGGGATTACTACTACTACTGATATTATTAACACCAATGTTGTTGAACCTGTGTTCAACCTATATGTGCGGTACTATCAAACTTTGTCAATGGTTAAAAAAATGTGAAGTGCTGACATATTTATATGGATAAACATCATGTCTTATTTAAAAATTGAAAAAATAATTAAAAAAAATAAAAAGTGAAAAAATAATGTATGAAATTTACTTGAATTAAATAAAATATACTACCTTTATACTATTAAAGTAGAATTCTATGTATTCCTAGTGGTGTGTTGTAAGTGGACAACGTGTTTGTTAAATTTCACCAAAGACAATGCTTTAAAAAAACATAAAATATTACTAATACTATATATTAATAGTGGTTATACACTTACACTGGATCCCTATAAGCCTAAATGCATAAAAGATAAGATATGTCTACAAGCATATATATTACATGGCAAGGAAAACCAGGATTTCTATGAGGAACCATGTTAATCTACAAAATATCTCAAATTCGTAATCTCATTTATCCCTCGGGGATTACCCGTTGAGATAGTAAAAATCCAGAAGGCCTCTTTCCTATTGAGTGCAGCTAATCTATCCCCCCCTTGAATGCTCTTTTGTACTATGTCTATGCCTTGAAACCCAAACATTGTAATGAGGTTACCATCATTGATGGGCAAATTCAGAGAGTCAAAGTGTTTTGCAACGGGGGTTCTGGGGGGTTCCTGTTTTACAGTATAGTAATTGCTTCCTGATTCGGTCTTTTAGTACTCTTGTTGTTCTACCTACGTATTGTTTGTAACATATGTTACATGTGATAAGGTAGACTACAAAATTCGAATTACAAGTTAGTCTATGTCTAATTTCAAATGACTTATTTGTAGATGTAGACCTAAATTGTGCACCTGGGATAACATAGTTGCAACTTTTACATGGATTCTTCCTACATCCAAAAAAACCTACTGTGGGTTGGAGCCAAGAGCATGTGTCTTTTTTTGGAAAAATCTATGAAAAGTTGATTACCAATGGTTTTGGCTTTTCTGCTTACATACCGAACTCCTTATTTTGTCAACGTCTGATCCACCAGGGATCCTCAGGCGGAGATGGTGGATGCATTAGCAGTTCCTTGGTTTTTACAACCTGCTTTCATTTTTCTGCCTCTAGTTCTTCTTCTAAGGGTGATTTCCAAGATCATAATGGAACAATCGCATGTGTTTCTGATAGCACCAGCATGGCCTCACAGGTTTTGGTATGCGGATCTTGTCCGGATGTCCAGTTGCCAACCTTGGCCACTTCCTTTAAGGCCAGATCTTCTATCTCAAGGGCCGTTTTTCCATCAGGATCTCGCTAAATTTAAAGGTATGGAATTGAATGCTTAGTGCTTAGTCATAGAGGTTTCTCTGACTCAGTGATTAATACTATGCTACAGGCTCGTAAGTCTGTTTCAAGGAAGATTTATTATCGGGTTTGGAAAACCTATATTTCATGGTGTTTTTCTCATAAATTCTCTTGGCATTCTTTCAGAATTCCTAGAATTTTACAGTTTCTTCAAGATGATTTGGATAAAGGTTTGTCTGCAAGTACTTTGAAGGGACAAATCTCTGCTCTTTCTGTTTTATTTCATAGAAAGATTGCTAAACTTCCTAATATTCACTGTTTTGTTCAGGCTTTGGTTTGTATCAAGCCTGCTGTTAAATCAATCTCTCCTCCTTGGAGTCTTAATTTGGTTTTAAAGGCTTTGCAGGCTCCTCCTTTTGAGCCTATGCATTATTTGGATATTAAACTACTTTCTTGGAAAGTGTTGTTTCTTTTGGCTCTCTCTTCAGCTAGAAGAGGTTCTGAATTGTCTGCTCTCTTTTGTGAGTCTCCTTTTCTGATTTTCCATCAGGATAAGGCTGTTTTGCGGACTTCGTTTACATTTTTCCCTAAGGTTGTGAATTCTAACAACATTAGTAAGGAAATTGTTGTTCCTTCCTTGTGTCATAATCCTAAGAGTACTCTTGAAAGTTCTTTACATTCTTTGGATGTTGTAAGTGCTCTGGAATATTGTGTCGAAGCTACTAAAGATTTTAATAAGACTTCTAGTTTATTTGTTATTTTTTCTGGTCCTAGGAAAGGTCAGAAAGCCTCTGCCATTTCTTTGGCATCTTGGTTAAAACTTTTGATACACAAGGCTTATTTAGAAGGTGGGACAGTCTCTGCCTCAGAGAATTACAGCTCATTCTACTAGATCAGTCGCCACTTCTTGGGCTTATAAGAATGAAGCTTATATTGACCAGATTTGCAAAGCAGCAACTTGGTCTTCTTTGCATACATTTACTAAATGTTATCATTTTGAAGTATTTGCTTCTTCTGAAGCAGTCTTTGGTAAAAAAAAAAAAGTTCTTCAGGCAGCTGTCTTAGTTTGATTCTTCTGCTTATGATTTTAACTTTTTTTCTTGAAATTTATGTGAGATTTATAAGAAAATACTTATTTTTTTGTGGATTTAATTTTTCAGCGGAAGTAGCTGTTTTTATTTTATCCCTCCCTTTCTAGTGACTCTTCTGTGGTCTTCCACATCTTGGGTATTTCTATCTCATACATCACTAGCTCATGGACTCTTGCCAATTACAGATTACATAATTTCATATTGGAAAGAGTCCATGAGGCCCACCCTTTTTTGGCGGTTATGATTTTGCATAAATTTTATTTCCGGTTCCTTTTTTTGTATGCTTTTTTACTCCTTATTTTATCACTCCACTACTTGGCTATTCGTTAAACTGAATTGTATGTGTGGTGAGGGGTGTAGTTATAGGCATTTTGAGGTTTGGGAAACTTTATCCGTCCTGGTAGGATTGTATATCCCATACGTCACTAGCTCATGGACTCTTGCCAATATGAATGAAATTAATTTATCAGGTAAGTTCTTACATAAATTATGTTTTTCTTAGCTGCGCACTTTCTGTGAGGGGAATAGGAGAAGCCACGTGATGCGTCTCTTCCACTTTTTAGTGCTCAAGCAGAGGGACGCCATTACTATGCCGACTTGTATAGAAGGTTTCGACTCGCATTGTTGCTCGTACTCTCTCCTTTTTCGGTTGAATTATTCTGGTGTTCTCAGTCAGACTGAGCGGCAGAGGCTCCGTGTTGGACTTACTGTGGGAGCTAGCATTTTCTCTTAAGGGGACAGTGGTCCTTATATAAATTTAGATTTTTTATTTTTTATTTTTAAAGTTAATGCTTGGTCTGGGGGACGTACTAGATCAGTCAACTAGAGACTCTCTCACGTGGTGGCTTTCTCAGGGGCATCTGTCTCAGGGCATATGCTTTCGGAGAACTTTCTTTTTAGTGACCATGGACGTCAGCCTGTTGGGCTGGGGAGCAGTCTGCGACAATGCTCTGATGAATTGGCCTCATTTGTCTTTAGCCCAGTTTATCAGGTTCCAGTTGGGCAAAATCTCCTCGGTGGCTCACATCAACCACCAGGGAGGAACTCAGAGTTCCTTAGCCATGAAGGAGGTGGCTCGGATTGTTCAGTGGGCGGAAGCTCACAATTGCTGTCTTACTGCCATCCACATTCCAGGAGTGGACAATTGGGAAGTGGACTTCCTGAGCAGACAGACTTTTCATCCCGGGGAGTGGGCTTTCCATCCAGAGGTGTTCTCCTGGTTAACCCTCAAATGTGGGGTGCCGTAGTTGTATCTGATGGCGTCCCGGCAGAACGCCAAGTTTCCAAGGTACAATTCAAGGTCAAGAGATCTGCAGGCCGCTCTGATAGATCTGGTTTGCAGACCTAGTGAAGATGGCATCTCTTCCACCTTGGAGGTTGTCTCTGAGGAAGGACCTTCTAACTCAGAGTCTATTCCTTCATCCTAATCTTGTTTCTCTGAAGCTGATTGCTTCAAGATTGAACACTTAGTTTTGTCTAAGCATGTTTTTTTCTGAGGCGGTCATTGAGACCATGATTCAGGCTCACAAGCCTGTTATTAGGAATATTTACTATAAGATATGGCGTAAATATCTTTATTGGTGTGAATCCAAGGGCTAGTCTTGGAGTAGGGTCAGGATTCCTAGAATTTTGTCTTTTCTCCAGGAAGGTCTGGAGTAGGGTTTGTCAGCAAGTACTCTGAAGGGTCAGATTTCTGCCTTGTCTATTTTGTTACATAAGCCTCTGGCAGTTTTGCCAGACGTGCATTCTTTTTGTCAGGCACTGATCAGAATCAGGCCTGTGTTTAAGTCGGTTTCTCCTCCTTGGATCCTTAACCTTGTTCTTAAAGTTTTGCAGCAGGCTCTGTTTGAGCCTATGCATTCCATAGATATTATGTTGTTATCTTGGAAGGTTTTGTTTCTTGTTGCTATTTCTTCTGCTCGGAGAGTCTCTGAACTCTCAGCTTTGCAGTATGATTCTCCTTATCTTATATTTCATGCTGATAAGGTGGTTCTTCGTGCTAGGTTAAGTTTTCTTCCTAATGTTTTTTCGGATAGAAATATTAATCAGGAAATTGTTGTTCCTTCTCTGTGTCCTAATTCTTCTTCTCATAAGGATTTTCGCCAGTCTTCTGCCCTGTTTGTTAGTTTCCCTGGGAAACATAGAGGTCAGAAAGCTACAGGTACTTCTCTTTCTTTCTGGTTGAGAAGTATTATTTGTTTGGCTTATGAGACTGCTGAACAGCAGCCTCCGGAGAGAATTACAGCTCATTCCACTAGGGCTGTTTCTTCTTCTTGGACTTTCAAAAATAAAGCTTATGTGGAACAGATTTGCAAGGCTGCAACTTGGTCTTCTCTACATACTTTTTCCAAATTTGATACTTTTGCCTCGGCTGAGGAAGATTCTTCAAGCGGTGGTGCCTTCTGTTTAGGTCCCCTCTCTTGTACCTCCCTAATCATCTGTGTCCTCTGGCTTGGGTATTGATTCCCAACAGTAATTGATGATTCTGTGGACTCACCATATCTTAGGAAAGAAAACAAAATGTATGCTTACCTGATAAATGTATTTATTTCCAGATATGGTGAGTCCATTAGCCGCCCTTTATTTTAAGACAGTTATTTTTTACTTTAACCTCAGGCACCTCTACACCTTGTGTTATTCTCTTTTCTCCATTTTCCTTCGGTCGATTGACTGGGGGGCTCTTTGTCTCCTCCTGCTGGCCAGGAGTAGTATTCCCAACAGTAATTGATGATTCTGTGGACTCACCATATCCGGAAATAAATACATTTATCAGGTAAGCATAAATTTTGTTTTTTCTTACTGGTAGTTATGTTTGTTATTTGTCAGTCGCATGGGCAATCATTTTACTGCAAGTTATTAGTTAGTATACTTTTCTTTACAAGCTTATAAAAGTACTTATATAATGATTTTTTTAAAATATTAACTTTAAAAGGATGTAAGTAATAAAATGACAACATATAATAATAAAAGGATATGAAGCCTTGATTTTTTTTTCGTTCATGATAGATCATGCAATTTTAAACAACTTTCTAATTTACTTCTATTATAAATATTTCTTCATTCTCTTGGTATCTTTTGTTAAAAAGTAGAGATTTATGCATAGGAGCGTCTCATTTCTGGAGCACTATATAGTAGCAGTTTTACAAGAATGTTATCCATTTGCAAAACACAAGATGGCAGCACTATTTCCCACCATGTAGTGCTTCAGACACCTACCTAGGTATCTCTTCAAAAAGAATGTCATGGTAACTAAGCACATTTGATAACAGAAGTGAATGGGATTTTTTTGTAAAATGATATGCTCTGTCTGAATCACAAAAGAACATGTTTGGGTTTCATATCCCTTTAAGAAAGCTACATCTTGCAATCTTGTCATTAATAATCTGTTGTAATATTTTTGCAAACTGTGTTTAACATAAACCAAAATAATCTTAAAATATAGCACAATATAATACTAATTTATTCGTAGGCAAAGAATTGCTGTGGGAATGATAGTAATTTAAGCACAAAATGTTTTACTTATATATGTGAGACATTTTCTTGTTATCGACATTGCTTTGATGATCTGGCAGAAGTAACAAGGTGAACTGACCTCTTGTGGATCATCCTAACAACTTACAATCTCAGCCACAAGAGAAAAATACAGAACTCCTGGATTGTAAAGCAGTGATTTGGCAGACAGGCTATGACAAATAACTACACCTAGAGTTTCATTAATTCTGAAAATTCAATTAAGATGGCTGTTAATCATACTGCCCAAAAGAAAGCCAGGCGGACGTTTAATTCCCCTAACACTCGATAGAAGTTGCTATTTCTCTTATACCAAAACACATGTAAAATTCAACTCTAGTACAGCGTTTATACACCACAAATTCTGTTATATGACCATAGTGAATATAAAATCAATACTTTCATTTGAAATTTGTCTTAAACTCCAGCACAAATAAAAGACATTTGGGAGAATTTTTATCTGAGAAACAACTTTTTGAATTATATCTGATGCTTTTTTCAATGGAAAACCATAATACTTGCCCAACAAGCTGCATTTTTCAGGCATTAAAATGTAGCAGTGTATAAATGCAACACAGATGTTTGTCAAAGTTGCAAGAGGATACACTTTTAGCACTTGTACGATTTAACTTATGTAACTAGATAGGTTTAATAGGAGTTTTTATTCTGTTTAAACAGAAATAAAAGTTCAATAAGGATTTAATGTTATTAGAGCATGTTATTATTACACTGTTCTTTGCATATAACTATGGGGTTGATCACACTATCAATTGATAAATGTCTGTATATTAACAGCTACAGATTAATCCTTTTTTTATTGTTAAAGGGACATGAAACCCTAAACTCATGTTTCATGAGCATAGGTTTTTAAACAACTTTCCAATTTAATTTGCTAGGTATCTTTTATTGAAGTAGCAGCAGCAAGGCACTGCTAAGATCTAGCTGAAAACATTGGTAAGCCAATGAAAAGAGGCATATATGTGCAGCCACCAATCAGCACCTAGATCCCAGCTCCTGAGCCTACCTAGGTATGCTTTTTAACAAAGGATACCAAGAGAACTAAGCACATTAGATAATAGAATAAAGTAAATTGAATGATGAAAGAAATATTTTGTGCTAGATTACGATTGGAGCGCTAATTATTGAATTTTACAGGTGCGCGATAAATAACCAGCCATCATAAGTGATTGGTTAATGCTACCTCAAGCTCGCTGTGGCAATTAGCGCTCCTAAAACTAACCAGAGGTCAGATCTCTGCTTAATTTCCCAAATGTGCCTCAATTGGCCCCAAAATAAAGTACCAGTAAATTGTACTTTTTTATTTTAAAAAAAGTAGCTTTTTTTTTTTTTAATTATTAAAAAAACTGCACAAAGCAGTGTTTAGGGGTAAAGTGTACAGATGTTGGTTTCTAGAAAAACCAACTGCACTGAAAAATGCTTTTACATTGTGGTCTATGGGGAACTGTGTATTCCCAGTTAATATGTATGTTTATGCATATATACTTATATAATTATGTTAATATGTATATACGTATAAACACACAAACATATATGTACAGTATATATTCATATACATTTAACATTTGCTGCCCATCGCTGCGTGACTTACCCCCATTGCTGCACTAGGTCTCGTGCTGTGTCTCACCTATGGAGCCTATGGAAGTGTTCTCTTGTGAGCGCAAAGCTTCCCTGACATTTGCGTGCGCTGGTATTACTAATTAATTGAGTCAATTAAAATGACTAAAATAGATAATCCAACAAACAGACTTACCCACTATACCAATAATGCCTCTTCAAAACCCTTAAAAAACATAATTTATGCTTACCTGATAAATTCCTTTCTTCTGTTGTGTGATCAGTCCACGGGTCATCATTACTTCTGGGATATAACTCCTCCCCAACAGGAAATGCAAGAGGATTCACCCAGCAGAGCTGCATATAGCTCCTCCCCTCTACGTCAGTCCCAGTCATTCGACCAAGAATCAACGAGAAAGGAGTAACCAAGGGTGAAGTGGTGACTGGAGTATAATTTAAAAGATATTTACCTGCCTTAAAACAGGGCGGGCCGTGGACTGATCACACAACAGAAGAAAGGAATTTATCAGGTAAGCATAAATTATGTTTTCTTCTGTTATGTGTGATCAGTCCACGGGTCATCATTACTTCTGGGATACCAATACCAAAGCAAAAGTACACGGATGACGGGAGGGATAGGCAGGCTCATTATACAGAAGGAACCACTGCCTGAAGAACCTTTCTCCCAAAAATAGCCTCCGAAGAAGCAAAAGTGTCAAATTTGTAAAATTTGGAAAAAGTATGAAGCGAAGACCAAGTTGCAGCCTTGCAAATCTGTTCAACAGAGGCCTCATTCTTAAAGGCCCAAGTGGAAGCCACAGCTCTAGTGGAGTGAGCTGTAATTCTTTCAGGAGGCTGCTGTCCAGCAGTCTCATAGGCTAAACGTATTATGCTACGAAGCCAAAAAGAGAGAGAGGTAGCAGAAGCTTTTTGACCTCTCCTCTGTCCAGAGTAAACGACAAACAAGGAAGAAGTTTGGCGAAAATCTTTAGTTGCCTGCAAGTAGAACTTGAGGGCACGAACTACATCCAGATTGTGTAAAAGACGTTCCTTCTTTGAAGAAGGATTTGGACACAAGGATGGGACAACAATCTCTTGATTGATGTTCCTGTTAGTGACTACCTTAGGTAAGAACCCAGGTTTAGTACGCAGAACTACCTTGTCTGAGTGAAAAATCAGATAAGGGGAATCACAATGTAAGGCTGATAACTCAGAGACTCTTCGAGCCGAGGAAATAGCCATTAAAAACAGAACTTTCCAAGATAACATTTTTATATCAATGGAATGAAGGGGTTCAAACGGAACACCCTGTAAAACGTTAAGAACTAAGTTTAAACTCCATGGTGGAGCAACAGCTTTAAACACAGGCTTGATCCTAGCTAAAGCCTGACAAAAGGACTGGACGTCTGGATTTTCTGACAGACGTCTGTGTAACAAGATGGACAGAGCTGAAATCTGTCCCTTTAATGAACTAGCTGATAAACCTTTTTCTAAACCTTCTTGTAGAAAAGACAATATCCTAGCGATCCTAACCTTACTCCAGGAGTAACCTTTGGATTCGCACCAGTATAGGTATTTCCGCCATATTTTATGGTAAATCCTTCTGGTAACAGGCTTCCTAGCCTGAATCAGGGTATCAATAACCGACTCAGAAAAACCACGTTTTGATAAAATCAAGCGTTCAATTTCCAAGCAGTCAGCTTCAGAGAAGTTAGATTTTGATGTTTGAATGGACCCTGTATCAGAAGGTCCTGTCTTAGAGGTAGAGACCAAGGCGGACAGGATGACATGTCCACTAGATCTGCATACCAAGTCCTGCGTGGCCAAGCAGGTGCTATTAGAATTACTGATGCTCTCTCCTGTTTGATTTTGGCAATCAATCGAGGAAGCAGCGGGAAGGGTGGAAACACATAAGCCATCCTGAAGTTCCAAGGTGCTGTCAAAGCATCTATCAGAACTGCTCCCGGATCCCTGGATCTGGACCCGTAGCGAGGAAGTTTGGCGTTCTGGCGAGACGCCATGAGATCTATCTCTGGTGTGCCCCAACGTCGAAGTATTTGGGCAAAGACCTCCGGATGAAGTTCCCACTCCCCCTGATGAAGAGTCTGGCGACTCAAGAAATCCGCCTCCCAGTTCTCCACTCCCGGGATGTGGATTGCTGACAGGTGGCAAGAGTGAGACTCTGCCCAGCGAATTATCTTTGATACTTCCATCATTGCTAGGGAGCTTCTTGTCCCTCCCTGATGGTTGATGTAAGCTACAGTCGTGATGTTGTCCGACTGAAACCTGATGAACCCCCGAGTTATTAACTGGGGCCAAGCCAGAAGGGCATTGAGAACTGCTCTCAATTCCAGAATGTTTATTGGAAGGAGACTCTCCTCCTGATTCCATAGTCCCTGAGCCTTCAGAGAATTCCAGACAGCGCCCCAACCTAGTAGGCTGGCGTCTGTTGTTACAATTGTCCAGTCTGGCCTGCTGAATGGCATCCCCCTGGACAGGTGTGGCCGATGAAGCCACCATAGAAGAGAATTTCTGGTCTCTTGATTCAGATTCAGAGTAGGGGACAAATCTGAGTAATCCCCATTCCACTGACTTAGCATGCATAATTGCAGCGGTCTGAGGTGTAGGCGTGCAAAAGGTACTATGTCCATTGCCGCTACCATTAAGCCGATCACCTCCATGCATTGAGCTACTGACGGGTGTTGAATGGAATGAAGGACGCGGCATGCATTTTGAAGTTTTGTTAACCTGTCTTCTGTCAGGTAAATCTTCATTTCTACAGAATCTATAAGAGTTCCCAAGAATGGAACTCTTGTGAGAGGAAAGAGAGAACTCTTCTTTTCGTTCACTTTCCATCCATGCGACCTTAGAAATGCCAGAACTAACTCTGTATGAGACTTGGCAGTTTGAAAGCTTGAAGCTTGTATTAGAATGTCGTCTAGGTACGGAGCTACCGAAATCCCTCGCGGTCTTAGTACCGCTAGAAGGGCACCCAGAACCTTTGTGAAGATTCTTGGAGCCGTAGCCAATCCGAATGGAAGAGCTACAAACTGGTAGTGCCTGTCTAAGAAGGCAAACCTTAAATACCGGTGATGATCTTTGTGGATCGGTATGTGAAGGTAAGCATCCTTTAAATCCACTGTGGTCATGTACTGACCCTCTTGGATCATGGGTAAGATTGTCCGAATAGTTTCCATTTTGAACGATGGAACTCTTAGGAATTTGTTTAGAGTCTTTAAATCTAAGATTGGTCTGAAAGTTCCCTCTTTTTTGGGAACCACAAACAGGTTTGAGTAGAACCCTTGTCCTTGTTCCGACCACGGAACCGGATGGATCACTCCCATTGTTAACAGATCTTGTACGCAGCGTAGAAACGCTTCTTTCTTTATCTGGTTTGTTGACAACCTTGACAGATGAAATCTCCCTCTTGGGGGAGATAATTTGAAGTCTAGAAGGTATCCCTGAGATATGATCTCTAGTGCCCAGGGATCCTGAACATCTCTTGCCCAGGCCTGGGCGAAGAGAGAGAGTCTGCCCCCTACTAGATCCGGTCCCGGATCGGGGGCTCTCGGTTCATGCTGTCTTTGGGGCAGCAGCAGGTTTCCTGGCCTGCTTGCTTTTGTTCCAGGACTGGTTAGGCTTCCAGCCTTGCCTGTAACGAGCAACAGCTCCTTCCTGTTTTGGTGCAGTGGAGGTTGATGCTGCTCCTGTTTTGAAATTCCGAAAGGGACGAAAATTAGACTGTCTAGCCTTAGCTTTGGCCTTGTCTTGAGGTAGGGCGTGGCCCTTACCTCCCGTAATGTCAGCGATAATTTCTTTCAAACCGGGCCCGAATAAGGACTGCCCCTTGAAAGGTATATTAAGTAATTTGGACTTAGAAGTAACATCAGCTGACCAGGATTTTAGCCACAGTGCCCTGCGTGCCTGTATGGCGAATCCTGAGTTCTTAGCCGTAAGTTTGGTTAAATGTACTACGGCCTCCGAAATGAAAGAATTAGCTAGTTTAAGGACTCTAAGCCTGTCCGTAATGTCGTCTAGCGTAGAGGAACTAAGGTTCTCTTCAAGCGACTCCATCCAAAAAGCTGCCGCAGCCGTAATCGGCGCGATACATGCAAGGGGTTGTAATATAAAACCTTGTTGAACAAACATTTTCTTAAGGTAACCCTCTAATTTTTTATCCATTGGATCTGAGAAAGCACAGCTATCCTCCACCGGGATAGTGGTACGCTTAGCTAAAGTAGAAACTGCTCCCTCCACCTTGGGGACCGTTTGCCATAAGTCCCGAGTGGTGGCGTCTATTGGAAACATCTTTCTAAATATTGGAGGGGGTGAGAACGGCACACCGGGTCTATCCCACTCCTTAGTAACAATTTCAGTTAGTCTCTTAGGTATAGGAAAAACGTCAGTACTCGCCGGTACCGCAAAGTATTTATCCAACCTACACAGTTTCTCTGGTATTGCAACAGTGTTACAATCGTTGAGAGCTGCTAAGACCTCCCCTAGTAGTACACGGAGGTTCTCCAATTTAAATTTAAAATTTGAAATATCTGAGTCCAGTCTGTTTGGATCAGAACCGTCACCCACAGAATGAAGCTCTCCGTCCTCATGCTCTGCGAGCTGTGACGCAGTATCAGACATGGCCCTAGCATTGTCAGCGCACTCTGTTCTCACCCCAGAGTGATCACGCTTGCCTCTTAGTTCAGGTAATTTAGACAAAACTTCAGTCATAACAGTAGCCATATCTTGTAATGTTATCTGTAATGGTCGCCCAGATGTACTAGGCGCCAAAATATCACGCACCTCCCGGGCGGGAGATGCAGGTACTGTCGCGTGAGGCGAGTTAGTCGGCATAACTCTCCCCTCGCTGTTTGGTGAAATTTGTTCACATTGTACAGATTGACTTTTATTTAAAGTAGCATCAATACAGTTAGTACATAAATTTCTATTGGGCTCCACCTTGGCATTGGAACAAATGACACAGATATCTTCCTCTGAGTCAGACATGTTTAACACACTAGCAAAAAAACTTACAACTTGGTTATAATCTTTTTTAGCAAAAAAACGCACTGTGCCTCAAAGAGGTACTAACGATTAAATGACAGTTGAAATAATGAACTGAAAAACAGTTATTGCATCAAACTTTAAAACAACACAACTTTTAGCAAAGGTTTGTTCCCATTAGTAAAAAACAACACTAATTAAATTTGTACATAAGAAAACAAAACAACGTTTTTTATACACAGTCACTATAAGAATTCTCACAGCTCTGCTGAGAGAATTTACCTCCCTTCAAAGAAGTTTGAAGACCTCTGAGATCTGTCAGAGATGAACCGGATCATGCAGGAAAAATAAAAGTAGCTGACTGGAATTTTTTGATGCGTAGCAAAGAGCGCCAAAAACGGCCCCTCCCTCTCCCACACAGCAGTGAAGAGAAAAGAAACTGTCACAATTAAAGCAAAAAAACTGCCAAGTGGAAAATAATGCCCAAATATTTATTCACACAGTACCTCAGCAATGTAAACGATTCTACATTCCAGCAAAAACGTTTAACATGAGAATAGTTATTAAAAGGATTAGTGACCTTTAACACAGTAGTTCCGGTGAAATACCATCCCCAGAATACTGAAGTGTATACATACATGTCATTTTAACGGTATGGCAGGCTTTTCTCATCAATTCCATTCAGAAAATAAAAACTGCCACATACCTCAATGCAGATTCATCTGCCCGCTGTCCCCTGATCTGAAGCCTTTACCTCCCTCAGATGGTCGAGAACAGCAATATGATCTTAACGACTCCGGTTAAAATCATAGTAAAAAATCTCTGTCAGATTCTTCCTCAAACTCTGCCAGAGAAGTAATAACACGCTCCGGTGCTATTTTAAAATAACAAACTTTTGATTGAAGTCATAAAAACTAAGTATAATCACCATAGTCCTCTCACACATCCTATCTAGTCGTTGGGTGCAAGAGAATGACTGGGACTGACGTAGAGGGGAGGAGCTATATGCAGCTCTGCTGGGTGAATCCTCTTGCATTTCCTGTTGGGGAGGAGTTATATCCCAGAAGTAATGATGACCCGTGGACTGATCACACATAACAGAAGAAAGATATACAAATATATGTATAAATTTTAGAGCACAACAGGTTAATTGCACATATATCTTGTAATTGCATGTAGCACATTTGATATTTGTATTAGGATATAATGAGATTGACAGTGCAGATAATTATTTCTTGTTCTAAGGAGGTAATAATCTCAAGCTTCAGGGTTACTAATAACAGAAGCTTTTTTGTGATCAAGCTGTGGATTTTGGAAAAGTACAGTGACAATATCAGACAATATTTACAAATAGTTAAATACCAAAAAGTGCTTTAACCCGTGTAAACTAAGTTAAAATCTGCTCCAAAGTAGAAATGCACTACTGGGAGATAGCTGAACACACCTGGTGAGACAATGACAAGAGGTTTATCTGTGTTGCCAACCACGTAGTTCCCAGTAGTGTATTCCTACTCCTGAGCCATCTAGTAATTTTTAACAAAGGATACCAAGAAAACAAAGTACACATAATAATAAAATTAAATTGAAATCTCTTGAAATTGCATAGTGTATCTGAATCACAAAAGGTTTAATTTAGTCTTTCATGTCCCTTTTCCTGGCCTGAGAACTTCTATCAGGTTGGTGTAGTACAGGTTGGGTTGGTAGTGATTGCAGAATAAAATAATTTGTGTACTACTTTATCTAGATGATAGAGGTATTACACTTTCTATAGTAATTTGGCAGGAATAATAGAGGAAAATGGTAGATCCTGAGTATATTTTCTCCTGCAAAGGAGGAAATGCTGGATGCAATCAGTTGCCATAGGTTTCCTGGGCAAATAAAACTTGAATTAAGATGTTAAAAAAACTGGCATCAACAATCAATGATATCAATGGCACAACATGCCACATTTGTTAGTCACACTTCATTCAGAAATCAAACAAGAATTAAATCTTAGAAATGTGTGGATTTTTCAGTTAAACAATAAAGAAGTCCATTGTTTGTCTTATCAATCTTTTCATTAAGGTAACTATAAAAATGTATTGACAGGCAACATTGCACAGTTTAAACACTGAGTAACACTGCTTATCACTTGGTGCTAGACTGTTGTAACGTGTTTGTTTACAAACGCAGATCATAAAGAGACACTGAAACTCATGTATGTTGATACTATTATAACTATTAGAATATTACTATAAATATTATCTCAGCAGTGTACTCTGACATGTTAGATATAACCTAGGTTACAATATTAACATAGTAACATAGTAGATGAGGTTGAAAAAAAGACCATCGAGTTCAACCTATACAAATCTAAAATATATACAAAAAGCTCCAGTAAAGCTTAAATAATCCCACTAAAAGGTGACCCATTTAATACTAGCAATCATATCTATGAATTTTGTTTATAGACAGAAATGTTTCCAAACAATTTTTAAATGTATCTAGGTTATTGGCATTCACTACCTCATTTGGTAATAAGTTCCACAATTGTATTGCTCTTACAGTGAAAAAACGTCTCCGTTGCAGGAGATTAAATCTCCTTTCCTCTAACCTTAAATTGTGACCTCTGGTCACAAACAATTTTTTTGGAATAAACAGAGCTTCTGCCATCTCTGTATATGGGCCTTGAATATATTTATATAAAGTAATCATGTCACCTCTTAAGCGCCTTTTTTCTAAAGAAAACAGACCCAGTTTGGCTAGCCTCTCCTAATAGGTTAAATTCTCCAATCCCCTTATTAGCTTTGTGGCCCTTTTCTGAACTTTTTCTAGTTCTGCAATATCTTTTTTGCTATTGGTCCCCAGAACTGCACTCCATACTCAAGGTGAGGTCTTACCAGGGCTTTATATATTGACATAATTATGCTTTCCTTCCTTGAGTCAATGCCTCTTTTAATACATGCTAGTATCTTATTAGCCTTTGAAGCTGCTGCCCTGCATTGTGCACCCATATTTAGCTTGTTATCTATTACTGCCCCCAAATCCCTTTCCTCCTGTGTTTGGCTAAATCTTGTCCCATTTAAATAATATGTTGCCTGCTTATTTTTACTTCCAAAATGTAGAACCTTGCATTTTCCCGTATTAAATCTAATTTTCCATTTACCTGCCCATACTTCTAATTTTTGCAGGTCTCTTTGTAACGAAAGTTCATCCTGCGCTGACCTAATGACCTTACTTAAAGGGACAGTCTAAGCCAAAATAAACTTTCATGATTCAGATAGAGCATGTCATTTTAAACAATTTTCCAATTTACTTTTATCACCAATTTTGCTTTGTTCTCTTGGTATTCTTAGTTGAAAACTTAACCTAGGAGGTTCATATGCTAATTTCTTAGACCTTGAAGGCCACCTCTTTTCAGAATGCATTTTAACAGTTTTTCACCACTAGAGGGTGTTAGTTCACGTATTTCATATAGATAACACTGTGCTCGTGCACGTTAAGTTATCTGGGAGCAGGCACTGATTGGCTAAACTGCAAGTCTGTCAAAAGAACTAAAATAAAGGGGCAGTTTGCAGAGGCTTAGATACAAGATAATCACAGAGGTTAAAAGTATATTATTTAATTGTGTTGGTTATGCAAAACTGGGGAATGGGTAATAAAAGGATTATCTATCTTTTAAAACAATAAAAATTCTGGTGTAGACTGTCCCTTTAACTTAGTATCATCTGCAAAAATAGAGATGTCGCTATTTAATCCTTGCTCCAAGTCATTTATAAAAATATTAAAAAGAATAGGGCCCAGTACTGATCCCAGGGGGACTCCACTGATTACCTTTGTCCAATGTGAGTATGATCCATTTAATACTACTCGTTGCTCCCTATCTTTTATCCAGTTATTTATCCATAAGCTAACATTTTCAGCTATTCCCTGTCCCTTAATTTTGTGCATTAATCTCTCATGTGGCACTGTATCAAACGCCTTTGCAAAATCTAAGTATATCACATCTACTGATTCCCCTTTATCTATATTTTTACTTACTTCCTCATAGAATCTAATTAGATTAGTTTGACATGATCTATTTCTCATAAAACCATGCTGATTAGAACTCATAATCTTGTTTACATGAATATGCTCATCAATATAATACCTTATAATCCCTTCAAATATCTTCCCCACTATTGATGTCAGACTAACTGGTCTATAGATTCCTGGATCATCCCTACTTCCCTTTTTGAAGAGTGGCACCACATCAGCTTTACGCCAATCCTTGGGTACCAATGCCTGAGGATAATGAGTCTTGAAAAATTAAGAGTAGAGGTTTGTCTATAGCAGTGCTAAATTCCCTTAACGCCCTTGGGTGTATTCCATCTGGGCCTGGAGTTTTATTTACCTTAATATTATCCAATTTGTTCCTGATATCCTCTATACATAACCCAGTTAATGGTATGGGCTGGCATGTTCTATTTTGTTCCAAAGTATCATCCAATGGTTCCTCTCTTGTGTATACCGAAGAAAAAAACTGGTTTAGTATCTCAGCCTTCTCCCTGTCACTGTTAATCATGCTATCCTCCACGCATTTTAATTTACCTATATTGTCTTTCTTAGATTTTTTGCTATTTATGTACTTAAAGAACCTTTTAGGGTTAGATTTAGAATCCTTTGCAATTAATTTTTCATTTTCAATTTTGGCTAATTTGATTGCTTTTTTGCATGCTTTGTTACATTCCTTATAAATATGGAATTTTGAGTCTAACTAAAATGTAATCTTTAATCCTTAGTTCTGCTCAGTTACCTTTATATACACAATGATTATATTTACGTAGTAAATAGCATATTAATTATGGCCAAATATATATATCTATGCTGTTACAATATTCTATACAAGCAAGCTTTAAAGATATTTGTGTAAATTAATCTTAATTCCTAATGAATCGCTTATTAAACATCACACCTTATCATTAAACTTACAAGACAATTTATAATTAGCTAACAACACAAGTCCAATGCCAAAATATGAATTACTAATTTACAATGCTTAATTAACAACAAACCAAATCCTAATAAATCTATGGAATTTCTAGGGAAATATAATTAAACTATTTTCAACCCCATGTAATCTAATATACTTCACTTAAACCCATAGATTTTTACACAATACTACCAATTCAACATATGCCAATTAATCTATCATTAAACACTTATTTAGCCACAATAAAACAAATTCTAAAATATATCACAATAACTGCAAATAAGTTATGACATTAAAATATATAAATCTTTTCTTAATAATAATACTTAAAGAGATACTGAAACCAAATTTTTTTCTTTTGTGATTCAGATAGAGCATGAAATTTTAAGCAACTTTCTAATTTACTCCTATTATCAAATTGTTTTCATTCTCTTGGTATCTTTATTTGAAATGCAAGAATGTAAGTTTAGATGCTGGCCCATTTTTGGTGAACAACCTGGGTTGTCCTTGCTGATTGGTGGATAAATTCATCCACCAATAAAAAAAAGTGCTGTCCAGAGTACTGAACCAAGAAAAAAGCTTAGATGCCTTCTTTGTCAAATAAAGATACCAAGAGAACAAAGAAAAATTGATAATAGGAGTAAATTAGAAAATTGCATAAATTGCATGCTCTATCTGAATCACGAAAGAAAACATTTGTGTTCAGTGTCTCTTTAACACCAATACACTTACTACTGTAGTCTAATTAATATTAAATATAAGAATAAGATACCTTTTAACTCACAGCTGCAGCTATACTATGCTATAAAGAATTTCTTTGCTAAAATCTATTAAAAATATAAAATAACCATTAATGCATTACCACACAACCAATATTTGAGAGTTTCAGCTTTTGCAGATAAATTCTATTGGTCATACGTAAAGGGATAAACCACTTATTGCAAGGGTACAGATCACAAAATTATCCTTCTTGCCCAAATAAAAAAAAAATTTAATCAGCGTTCAGAGACAATCGCCCACAAGTGTATATCTCTGGGTTTTTTTTTTAAAGTGAGTCCCCTCCCCTCTTGCCAGGTGTGTGTAAGCCTATATCTGTGAAATGCCTCTCTGAACAGCCACATACCTTGTGGTTGCAATTCTTGCATCAAACACCGGAGGGCAACAGACAACGGATTGTAGCTTTGTTTGCAAATACTACTACAAAAATATTCTTATATATTTTTAAAACGTATATTTAATATACTCATTATTTCTTGATTTTAACAAACTTATCTGTATATTTATCAATTCTATTAGTAAGTAATTATACTGTTATATTATTATTTGATCTTCATAGAAGGCTGTCAAAGCCTGACAGATATATATGAGCATTATAATCATTGTCTATTCAATATATATATTCCACTCCATTATGGCACATTTCTTAATAATTAAAAGTACGGACTCCTATCTATGATATATTAATAGGATAACTTATTTTGCATCCATTGCCTCTGGGTGGATTATTAGATTCCTGGAAAAAGAAAAGGTTGTTTATTCACACATTTCAACTCAATACAGCATATTTATATGGTATAGTGTGCAACATGTGATGTATTTCTTAGGCTCATATATATATATATATATATATATATATATATATATATATATATATATATATATATATATATATATATACAGTATCTCACAAAAGGGAGTACAGCCCTCACATTTTTGTAAATATTTTACACTGAAGAAACAACACTTTGCTACATTGTAAAGTAGTGCGTGTACAGCCTGTATAACCGTGTAAATTTGCTGTCCCCTCAAAATAACTGAACACACAGCCATTAATGTCTAAAAGGGAGTACACCCCTAAGTGGAAATGTCCGAAATTGGGCCCAATTAGCCATTTTCCCTCCCCCCGGTGTCATGTGACTCATTAGTGTTGCAAGGTCTCAGGGCTGAATGGGGAGCAGTTGTGTTAAATTTGGTGTTATTGCTCTCACACTCTCTCATACTGGTCACTGGAAGTTCAACATGGCACCTCATGGCAAAGAACTCTCTGAGGATCTAAAAAAAAGAATTGTTGCTCTACATACAGATGGCCTAGGCTATAAGAAGATTGCCAAGACCCTGAAACTGGGCATGACCATACAGCAGTTTCACAGGACAGGTTTCACTCAGAACAGGCCTCGCCATGGTCGACCAAAGACGTTGACTGCACAAGCTCAGCGTCATATCCAGAGGCTGTCTTTGGGAAATAGACATATGAGTGCTGCCAGCATTGCTGCAGAGGTTGAAGGGTTGGGGGGGACAGCCTGTCAGTGCTCAGACCATAAGCCGCACACTGCAAATTGGTCTGCATGGCTGTCGTCCCGGAAGGAAGCCTCTTTTAAAGATGATGCACAAGAAAGCCTGCAAACAGTTTGCTGAAGACAAACCGACTAAGGACATGGATTACTGGAACCATGTCCTGTGGTCCGATGAGACCAAGATAAACCTATTTGTTCCGATGGTGTCAAGTGTGTGTGGCGGCAACCAGGTGAGCAAAGTCACTTGTTGTGTGAGCACCAGTTTGCAGCCCAGTTGCGGGGTAACCTAATGTATTCCTGGCCAGATTGTATATACATAAACATGCAGGGGATTACCCCGTTCACTCACCCCAGCTTCTAAGGACTGTCCGGGTTCTTCAACTGACGCCTCAAATCCGGTGTGAGCCCGTCCACAGGGAGTACCCTTCAGCGGTGGCTACTTACTTCAAGCACTGGGTATCCCCTCAATGTGCCCCTCTTGCCTCCGTTGGGTATCCGCTCCCCTCCTGGGCTCTCTCCACATGCGGCTGTACGGCGTCTGACGTCACCCGGAACTCCGCCTCCAGCTGTCTCTCCGTTGAATGCTGAGACTCACTGCGGCTGATGTATCAATGTGGGTGAGTGGTGACTTAGGCTAAACTTCGCACAAGAATCCACTGTGCACGCTCGGTCTCCAAATGAACAAATGTATAATAGATGAAGCAGCACCAGCGTTCTTTATGCAAATAGAAACTGCTTTATTGACAGTTCCAGTTAACTTTCAATGGTAAGCAGGTAACAAATTAGTGACAAGTGGTGCCTAGGCAAACACACATAGAGGACAAACTGCTGGCATGTTTCGGCCCTTCTGGCCGTAATCTTAGCTGTGAGGAGTACAAAGAAAAGTGTGTCTTGCCTACAGTCAAGCATGGTGGTGGGAGTGTCATGGTCTGTCCCTGCATGAGTGCTACCGGCACTGGAGAGCTACAGTTTATTGAGGGAACCATGAATGCCAACTTGTGCTGTGACATACTGAAGCAGAGCATGAACCCCTGCCTTTGGAGACTGGGCCGCAGGGCATTATTCCAACATAACGATCCCAAACACACCTCAAAGACAACCACTGCCTTGCTTAAGAAGCTGAGGGTAAAGGTGATGGACTGGCCAAGCATGTCTCCAGACCTAAACCCTATTGAGCATCTGTGGGGCATCCTCAAATGGAAGCTGGGGGAGCACAAAGTCTCTAACATCCACCAGCTCCGTGATTTCGTAATGGAGGAGTGGAAGAGGACTCCAGTGGCAACCTGTGAAGCTCTGGTGAACTCCATGCCCAAGAGGGTTAAGGCAGTGGTGGAAAATAATGGTGGCCACACAAAATATTGAAGCTTTGGGCCCAATTTGGACATTTCCACTTGGGGGTGTACTCACTTTTGTTGCCAACGATTTAGACATTAATGGCTGTGTGTTGAGTTATTTTGCGACAGCAAATCTACACTGTTATACAGGCTGTACACTCACTACTTTACATTATAGCAAAGTGTCATTTCTTCAGTGTTGTCACATGAAAAGATATAATATTTACAAAAATAAGAGGGGTGTACTCACTTTTGTGAGATATTGTATATATTATTCAGACAGTCTGAGGCACTTATTACATATTTGAAAATTACAGACCATTTATTTAATATAGGCCATTCATCCAATATGGTATATTGGGCCTTAGACAATCTTCTAGATTTACATACATTATTTATATAATCTGAGAATTATAACTATATGAATTTAAACACAACTCATTTCACATAATTTGGCCTGCTATATGCTATTATCTGAGCCAGCAAATTTTTCCAGACGTATATGTGTATTAGAACTTCAAAAGAAACTCATTTGTGCATCATACACGTGCTAATTACTTACTTTCCTGAGACTCTCTTGGCTTATCTGACTTAAAGGGAAAGTGAACCCAATTTCTTTTCTTTCGTGATTCAGATAAAGCATGCAATTTTAAGCAACTTTCTAATTTACTCCTATTATCAATTTTTCTTCATTCTCTTGCTATCTTTATTTGAAAAAGAAGACATCTAAGCTTTTTTTTGGTTCAGACTATGGACAGCACTTTTTTATTGGTGGGTGAATGGGCCGGGATCTAAACTTACATTCTTGCATTTCAAATAAAGATACCAAGAGAATGAAGACAATTTGATAATAGGAGTAAATTAGAAAGTTGCTTACAATTTCATGCTCTATCTGAATCACAAAAGAAAAAATTTGGGTTCAGTGTCCCCTTAAGGTACAGAATTGTGTCTCTGTGACCCCAGGGGGTTTCTGTAATTTTATTACACATCTTAGGCAGCAAATTCCATATATGGGCGTTCAAACTTGAGAGTGCCATGTCATAAAAATCTCTTTGAAATGACCTGCCTTCACTATTTTGACAAATGTTATTCCTTTGTTCTCTCAGATGTCTTAAGCAGGGATGGGGGTCAGTGTCACCCACCTCTGTTATTTTCAAAAGGCCAAAATACCTTTTGTCAAAACAGCTTTCATATGGGTGCAATATTAATAAATGTGATGATATATATATATATATATAAATCAATGTAAATATTTGCATAGGAAATTAGTACATCTAGGCAAGTATCCCCGCTTGCTTTTCCCCTGAAATTCTTAATATACAATGTTTCCAATGCACAAGAGAATTGTGGGTAAGATATGCAAATTAGATATGCAAATTCTCAGTTTTTTTGCTTCAAAAATACTGTTTTGACACAGCAATCCTTTTTAACAGGATTATGACAGCAAACCAGAAATTTGCTGTCATAATCCTGTTAAAAAGGATCGCTGTGTCAAAACAGTATTTTTGAAGCAAAAAAACTGAGAATTTGCATATCTTACCCACAATTCTCTTGTGCATTGGAAACATTGTATATTAAGAATTTCTGGGGAAAAGCAAGCGGGGATACTTGCCTAGATGTACTAATGCAAATATTTACATTGATTTAATTTTGAGACATGGAGGATTTTAATTTTAGTTTTTTATCTCCCCCCATAATTTTAATGAATTTTGGTTTATATATATATATATATATATATATATATATATACCGTATTGTCCCGTGTATAGGCCGCACTTTTTTCCCTTAAAATGAGTCTTTAAACTAGGGGTGCGGCCTACAATCGGGCTTTTGCACAAAACACCATAAAAGTACTGGTATATGGTAAGTACCTTGAACGGTCCGTGTTGGGGTTGGGCGGAAGTGCTGTTTTGTTTCAGGGAGGAGTTAGGGCACACACTGGGCTTCCTGGAGACTCTTATGGCCGCCACCGACCCCACACTCAAAGCTGCACTCAGGAGCAGCAATTTAACCAAATCTGGGACACAGCCCGACTGGAGAGATCCTGAGCCACCACACCAGCACAATGCTTGGGAGTTAAATCCCCTGATTGCCGAGCAGAGAGTTAGTGAAGTCACGCAGATCTGACAGCTTGGAGTTGTCAACCTAAGAGGTCCCAAGAAAAGCCGATGCTGGTGACAGAGAGACAACTGTCACCTATCCTGTACTGTGGGAGAGGTTGCCGATCGGAGAGTCAGTGGATGTCACGGCGGGTCCGACAGCTCTGAACTGTTAACCGCGGGGTTACCTAGAGAAGCTGATGCTGGTGAGAGCCTGTCAGAGGGACAACGGTCACTTATCCTGTTTCCCATAATCGTTGTGTGTGATGATCCATTAAGGGGGAAGGTAAGTTACACAGTTGCTACCTTGAAAAAGCTGGGCTGTAGACTCACTAAAGAGAATATCACCATATATAAGATATTGAAGATACATTTGTCAGAAGTCAGCTATGGACCTGTAACCTTTGAGCCCTTACAGGAAAGCAGAAAAGAGGGTTAGAGGTGCTAAGAGGGTGAGGAGGGCTGAGGGGAGGCTTGTATAAGGTAAATAGGTAGCTAATTGGGTGAGTAGTGGGAACTGTGTGAGGAAAGGAGACTGATTGGGTTAAGAGGAGGCAGTAATGTGTATATTTAAGTTAAAAATGTAATTTCTTTTAAATGGCACCAAACTTTAAGGGTGCGGCTTATAATCAGGAGCGGCCTATACTCGGAACAATACGGTATATATATATATATATATATATATATATATATATATATTAAATATCCCTCAGCTATACCCTTACATGTATATCTCTGTAGAGTGGGAAACCTCACATGGCAAATGGAAACTGATGTTCTAAGCATTATTTTGTTGGCATACAGGGATTGATGAAGAAAACAGTTCATCTTGGTCCACAGACTTAAAACTGCTTAAATGAGAACTAAAAGTGAACCGACCTAATAATGATTATAGGGTAATCTTGGTACATGAAAAATTGAAGGTTTGTTTCTTGTAATGATTTCTTTGTTTGTTTAAATACATATTTGTACTGGGTTATTGTGAAATACAGGGTGAATGTTCCCAGTTTCCTAAACTGAGCCCCATAATGTGTACAGTAGCTGGTTTAATTAGAAAAGTAGGGATTTCCTTACTATAACTGGCTAAAGAGTAAAATTGAAAGGGATGATGTACTCAGTCTGATACAAGTTACTACTATAAAAAATGTGCAAGAACACTCTTTTAAATGGGTTGGACTCTTTCTCCCCCCAAACCAACTAAATTGTTAATTTCTACTGTTGCCTATTGTTTAGTATTTATTGTTTATTATTTTTTATAGTTATTGGAGTTTTCAGTATAGGTGCCAGTACAACAAGTAACAGCTATTTCAAAGGACACAGTAAAGGTAAATAAGCTATTTGTAAACTATTCAATACATTGAGAACAATGCAGACAATTTACAGTACATTGTCCCTATATTAACTGTCTCTACAAATTCAGTTCTTGGTTGGTATAACTGAAAACAGAGATGTAGCATTATTATTCTAGTTCATCAGTATTCTTCTCTAAACATTTTGTGAATTGAAAAATACCCTTGAACAAACTAAGCAAGGCAAATGATGGAAGAAAATTGCATTCTGCATCTCTTAAAACTGTGGGAGAAAATCTGAGTTTGTGGGAAGCAGATGATTTTTTTTTTTTTTTTTTTTTTTTAAACCACTTTTCTTTTTACCTCTTTTTGAAGGAGACTTGTCTCCCCACTCCTACTGTGTAATCTATTGAATAATTGATTATCTTATAGATTTCTGCTGGGTTAGCAACAATGTTTAAAGCAGAAATCTCATCTGAAAATAAATGTGCTTCCTCTCTGTATAAGAAAATAGATATTCTTACATTGAAGTTTTTTTATTGAACTCCAAGGTATTTCATTGTTTTTCTAGAAAATGTCACAGTATTCACGTTTGTTTGTGCTAATGAAACCACTGTAAAAGATGAGATATGCCTGAAAATTCATCTCTGTATTTCCTCTCAATTAGCTTGCTTTCCTGCAGTAGAGCTGTCATTCCTATGTCTTTGGGTACAGTACAGTTTTTAAGACAGGCACATTATTGATTGCTTTATGTAAAGGAAAGGGAAAGTTTCCTTATAATGTGCAGTAAAAGAGAATACTGAAACTGTAAAACTGACAGTTACGTTTACTGCAAGTGAATTGCAACTGGAGGGTCTGGTATTAAAAATACATTAAACCCAATTTCTTTCATAAAGGTGGTTAGAGTCCACAATCCATTACTCTTCTCTACCACTAGGAGGCGGCAAAGATCACCAAACTCCAAGAGCTCTATAAAACCCCTCCCATCTCACACATACCTGAGTCTTTACTTTGCCTCAGCTGGAGGTGGTTCAAGAATGAAGATGTGCATTTGATTCTTCAGAGAGAGGGGCTTTCAATCTATATTGAGGCCTGGTTTGCCTTCAGAGTACAGTGCTTGTCAGAGTGATGTATGTGGGGTATGGTTTGTCATTCTTTTTCACCTCATTGATATTTCTTTCATACAGGTGGTAAAAGTCCATGATCCTTTACTCTTGGGAATTATTATTCTCTACCTCTAGAAAGTGGCAAAGATCTCAAGAGCTCTATAAAACCCTTCCCACATCACAGATACCTTAGTCTTTACTTTGCCTCTGCTGGAGGTGGTTGAAGAGTGAAGATGTGCATTTAGCACTTTAAAGAGAGGGTTTTTTAGTCTATATTGAGGCCTGGTATCCCCTCAGAGTACAGTGCTTGTCAGAGGGATGTATATGGGTTATGGTTTATGATTCTTTTTTCACCTCATAGGACATTTTTCATAAACCCTCTTTAATTGGTCTCAGTGACTTGTCTTCTGCCTCCCTTTATGGATCTACAATATACTCTTCTTCCATAACCTCTGCTTATATGTTTCTGTACTGGTTTGGCTGAAGGACGAGTGTCTATTGGTAAGTATCTGTTAACATTTAGACACTCATTTAGCTATGTTTTGGGCACTTTTTATAGTTATTTATATATTTGCTAATATATATGACAATGGGACTGTTCCTTTTCACTATTTCCTTGCTGTTTTGCACTCATCTGCTTTTTTGGCACACTTAGGCCTAGATTTGGAGTTTGGCGGTAGCCGTGAAAACCAGCGTTAGAGGCTCCTAACGCTGGTTTTAGGCTACCGCCGGTATTTGGAGTCATTCAAAAAAGGGTCTAACGCTCACTTTTCAGCCGCGACTTTTCCATACCGCAGATCCCCTTACGTCAATTGCGTATCCTATCTTTTCAATGGGATCTTTCTAACTCCGGTATTTAGAGTCGTGGCTGAAGTGAGCGTTAGAATTCTAACGACAAAACTCCAGCTGCAGAAAAAAGTCAGTAGTTAAGAGCTTTCTGGGCTAACGCTGGTTCATAAAGCTCTTAACTACTGTGCCCTAAAGTACACTAACACCCATAAACTACCTATGTACCCCTAAATCGAGGTCCCCCCACATCGCCGACACTTGATTAAATTTTTTTAACCCCTAATCTGCCGACCACCACCTACGTTATACTTATGTACCCCTAATCTGCTGCCCCTAACACCGCCGACCCCTATATTATATTTATTAACCCCTAACCTACCCCCCACAACGTCGCCGCCAGCTACCTACAATAATTAACCCCTAATCTGCCGACCGCCACCTACGTTATACTTATGTACCCCTAATCTGCTGCCCCTAACACCGCCGACCCCTATATTATATTTATTAACCCCTAATCTGCCCCCCTCAACGTCGCCTCCACCTGCCTACACTTATTAACCCCTAATCTGCCGAGCGGACCGCACCGCTACTATAATAAAGTTATTAACCCCTAATCCGCCTCACTCCTGCCTCAATAACCCTATAATAAATAGTATTAACCCCTAATCTGCCCTCCCTAACATCGCTGACACCTAACTTCAATTATTAACCCCTAATCTGCCGACTGGAGCTCACCGCTATTCTAATAAATGTATTAACCCCTAAAGCTAAGTCTAACCCTAACACTAACACCCCCCTAAATTAAATATAATTTTAATCTAACGAAATTAATTAACTCTTCTTAAATAAATTATTCCTATTTAAAGCTAAATACTTACCTGTAAAATAAATCCTAATATAGCTACAATATAAATTATAATGATATTATAGCTATTTTAGGATTAATATTTATTTTACAGGTAACTTTGTATTTATTTTAACCAGGTACAGTAGCTATTAAATAGTTAAGAACTATTTAATAGCTAAAATAGTTAAAATAATTACAAATTTACCTGTAAAATAAATCCTAACCTAAGTTCCAATTAAACCTAACACTACACTATCAATAAATAAATAAAATAAAATACCTATAATTATCTACAATTAAACCTAACACTACACTATCAATAAATAAATTAAATACAATTCCTACAAATAAATACAATGAAATAAACTAACTAAAGTACAAAAAATAAAAAAGAACTAAGTTACAAAAAATAAAAAAATATTTACAAACATTAGAAAAATATTACAACAATTTTAAACTAATTACACCTACTCTAAGCCCCCTAATAAAATAACAAAGCCCCCCAAAATAAAAAAATGCCCTACCCTATTACTAAAGTTTAAAGCTCTTTTACCTTACCAAGAAGCATGCCCCAAGAAGTTCAGCTCTTTTGCCTGTAAAAAAAACATACAATACCCCCCCCAACATTACAACCCACCACTCACATACCCCTAATCTAACCCAAACCCCCCTTAAATAAACCTCACACTAAGCCCCTGAAGATCTTCCTACCTTATCTTCACCATACCAGGTTCACCGATCGATCCAGAAGAGCTCCTCCGATGTCCTGATCCAAGCCCAAGCGGGGGGCTGAAGAGGTCCATGATCCGGCTGAAGTCATCATCCAAGCGGGAGCTGAAGAGGTCCATGATCCGGCTGAAGTCTTCATCCAAGCGGGAGCTGAAGAGGTCCATGGTCCGGATGAAGTCTTCTATCAACGGCATCTTCAATCTTCTTTCTTCGGGAGCCATCATCTTCCATCCGACGCAGAACATCCTCTTCTCCCGACGCCTACTCGCCGAATGATGGTTCCTTTAAATGACGTCATCCAAGATGGCGTCCCTCGAATTCCGATTGGCTGATAGGATTCTATCAGCCAATCGGAATTAAGGTAGGAATATTCTGATTGGCTGATGGAATCAGCCAATCAGAATCAAGTTCAATCCGATTGGCTGATCCAATCAGCCAATCGGATTGAACTTGAATCTGATTGGCTGATACACTTGCGCACAGAGCGGCGTCCTCACACGCCAGCTCCTACCAACAGGAAGTCCCACCCACCAGACAGCTTTTTTTTTTTTATTGTTGTTTGTTTGGCCCTGTTTGGTTTTGTTTGGTGTGTATCTTGCATTTTTTTTTATAAAATATGGCTGGTTCTGATATAAAAATCCTGTCTTGGAATGTGGGAGGGATAACTTCCCCCAGTAAAAGAAAGTCCATTATTAGACAGGCCGGGAAGTTAAAACCTGATATCCTTTGTTTGCAAGAGACCCATCTTAAAGCCCCAGAATTAACCAAATTAAAAATTCAATGGGTCGGTGAAGTGATTGCTACTTCAGGCACCCAAAGAAAGAGAGGGGTTGCAATTCTAATTAACAAGAACTTGAATTATAAGGTTGTGCATGATGAGAAAGATAGTGATGGTAGATTTCAAATAATAAAAATAGAAATTAACAACTCAGTCTTTATTCTATGTAACGTATATGGTCCCAATTTTATTGACCGGGAATTCTGGGATAACCTCCGTGGAAAACTTTTCAAATTTTCCAAGGAAAACATAATTATAGCGGGGGACTTCAACATGGTGCCTGACTCTAAGCTTGATAGACTTGATAAAGGACAGCAATGTAAAAAAACTTGTGAAAATAGATTGCTTCGGAATTTTTGTAATTCTTTGGCTCTCAAAGATATCTGGCGCCTACAAAACCCGGATCTGAGAATGTACACCTGCGAGTCGAAAACTCATAAAACATTCTCGAGAATTGATCTGTTTTTGGTTTCAGACAAAATATGTGGACTAAATATAGTAACAGACATTGCAGATATAGTCATCTCGGACCATGCTATATTAACTTTAGTTATTAAATCTAATCTCAAGAAGGAACTAAACAATTTCTCTAAATTTTTCTTTCCCAAACATTTGCTCCATAATATTAAATTTAAAAATTGGTTACAGTCCAAATGGACGGAGTTTTACAATTTTAACAAAACATATATAAATAAAACAGAAATCTTTTGGGAGACTGCTAAATGTTTCTTTAGAGGGGAAATAAAAGCATATATGTGCAAATGGAAATGCAAGAATAAGCAGAGGGAGTATCAGTTAGCCAATGCTTTGAAGAATAGTTTTAGGGCATATATTTCATCTGTAAGTGAACAAAATTGGGATAAGTATATTAAGGCCAAATCAGAGAGAGATTTATTTTTAAAGCAACAAACAGCAAGCAGAGAACTGAGACAGAAAGCACTATATGGGGGTTTCTCAGGGCATTCAGCGAAATATCTTGCACGACTCACTAAGAAAAACTCAAATAATAGGATAATGGCAGTCCAATATAATAAGCAAAGATTCACTAACAATGCGGACATAAAAAAAGTTTTCCATCTGTTTTATCAGGACCTATATGCAGAAAGAGAGATACATCTTGAAAATAAAGAAATATTTTGGCAGAGCATTAAAATTCCAAAACTATCTCTGGAGCAATTAAATAATCTTAATCAACCTATTTCTATGGACGAAATCAAAGCAAGTATTAAAACCTCTAAATTAAGTAAAGCTCCAGGGCCTGATTTCCTTCCTTCCGAATTTTATAAAATGCTCCAAGAACAAATAAGTCCAATTTTACTTAAACTGTTTAACGAGTATTATCAGAATGGAAAAGAGTGCTCTAGTAATTTTGCAGCTTCAAATATAGCCCTGATTCTTAAAAAAGACAAAGATGCTGAAAATCCCTCCTCCTATCGTCCCATATCTCTACTTAATGTAGATTATAAGTTAATAACAACTATCTTAGCGAAGAGATTGCAGAAATATCTTGACCCATTAATTCATAGTGACCAAGTAGGATTCATGACAGGCCGTAGTTCAATGAAAAGCTTGCGGAAAGTTACAATCCTGCTGGATTGGTACCGGAATAAAGCCTACTCAAAAGGAACCCATTTAAGAAATGACTCAGCAATCCTTACAGTCGATGCCGAAAAGGCATTCGACTCGATTACCTGGGATCATTTATTTACCTCATTGACAAAATTTGGCCTGACAGGACAATTCCAACAATTTATTCATAATATTTATAAGAATCCTTGTTCTTCTCTGATTATTAATGATGAAATCTCTGAGAGATTTAAGCTAAACAGAGGTACTAGACAAGGGTGCCTGCTCTCGCCACTCTTGTTTAATTTATCCCTGGAACCACTAGCGATTCTACTAAGACAGGAACTTAAAGGGATATGTCTGGGGAAGAATATTCTGACTCTCCTTCTGTATGCAGATGACCTGCTTATCTTTCTGAATAATACAGTACAGAGTATCCCTCAATTAATACGTATCATAGAGGTTTATAGTTCCATTTCAGGATATAAAATAAACACTTCCAAATCAGAGTTACTATGGATTATGAGGACCCCATATAGTATAAGAAGCCACCCTTTCAAAGAAGTTACAAGTATTAAATATTTAGGTATTGCTCTTAGTGCAGATCCGGCGCATTGGTACGCATTACATTTTCCTGAATTCTTTGAATATGGGGAAAAAAATTAGAACAGTGTATGAATTTGCCTCTATCTCTCTCCGCACGCGTGGCTTTAATTAAAATTGTTTTATTCCCTAAACTATTATATTTGTTACAAAATCTTTCGCTTCTATTATCTCGGAGAGATCTAAGTTCGTTCAACCGGGTTTGTTCCTTTTTTATATGGCATGGTAAAAGACCACGAATATCTATGCAGAAACTGGCCATGCGTAAAAGTATGGCAGGGATGGCATTTCCAAATATTCAATATTACAATTGGGTTTCCCTGTTTAAATATGCAGTAGATTGGATCACCAAAAAAGAATATCTGACCTCATTAGAAATAGAATCTGACCTGGTCTCGCCATTTACCTTAAATGCGATTTTACACTGTTGCCCATCTAAATTACCAGCTAACATCAGCAATATGATAACCTTTTCTAATATTATTCGAGCCTGGCATAGAACATGCTTACAGATCAATGTAATACCATATGTATCGAACTATCTAACGATTACTGGGAATCCAGAATTCATTGCAGGTTTGGGACGATCAACCTTTTTAAAATGGAATAATCAAGGATTAATATACCTTGTTCAAATAGCGGACACTCCATCTGGCCATATCAAACCCTTTTGCCAGATTACTAGAGAATTCGGAATTCCCCAATCTGAATTTTTTGCATACCTGCAACTTCGACATTTTTTACAGATGATTAAAATTAAATATAGCCCAGATTGGGAATTAGGAAAGCTAGCAGATAATATTAAAGCTTACTCGAAAGGTAATTTTGCAATTACTAATTTTTACACTACCCTGATTTGCCATACGGGACATCAACTTATGAGTGCAATATTAATTAAATGGAATAGATTGTTCCCAGAGGTGACTTTGGAAAATATTCAAGCAAGCTTTTCATTGGTAAAAAAAACAAAAACTTCTAATGCCTGTAAAGAATCACAATTTAAATTGATTAATATGATCTACATTACCCCTAAAAAAATTGCAGGGTGGTATACAACTAGTAATCTATGTCCTAGATGCAGTTCAGATAGGGCGGATCTACTCCACTGTTTCTGGTGGTGTCCAAAGATCAGGCAGTTCTGGTCCAAAATTAATTTCTGGCTTAATAAATTTCTGGACACACAGATTTTATTAAAATCCCAACAGATCATTTTTCTAGTTAGTCCCGGGGAAAAGTATAGGAATACTTACTTAATTAATACTGCTATTACGATTGGGCGGATATTAATTTTAGAAAAATTGAAAGCTTCTGCAGCCCCTAGTATGGCCGAGTTTTCCAAGCATATAGAAACACAAATAATAATGGACCAATATAACATACAGATCTGGAACGAAAAACAGATATAATTTTTTTTTGCCAAATGGTCCAGAGTTATTCGAATAATGCCAACGGGAGTACAAAAACAAATGGTTTTTCCATTCAAGCAATCTATTTTCTTCCAATTAAACATTCTTAATGGCAATTTTCCTATTAGTTGGACAAGCTAGATAGATGGATTAGTTCTCCCCTGCCTGACCTTTTTTCTCTTTTTTTTTTTTTTTCCCCCCCGCACCAGCTCTGTAGTCCTAAGATTTCATATTTTCTTCCTATGAAATAAATGGAATTATTGTTTAAGTTTAACAAAAAGAACAGTGAAATTTTTAACTGTTGCAGTTCGGAATGAAACGAGAGAAGGAGAAATAATGGAAACATTTTTGAACTTTGCTTTTGAACTGTATTCTTGATTGTTGTATAATTGGTTTGTTGTACATTGTATTTTTTTTTATTATGTCTTCAAGAGAAAAGAAAAAAGTATCAATAAAAAGAAATTTAAAAAAAAAAAGAAACAAAATCACCGAACCATCAGATATACTTAAACAAAACCAAGTGAAAACACAACACAATACAACACAACAAAACAAAACAAAATACAGAACAGAATACAAAAAAAAAAAAATTATATCTACCCCCGCTACCCCCCATCCACTTCACTCGCTCCCGTCCGCCCAATGTTCAGGGAAATGACCGGCATAAATATTTACTTGAACATATACAGAGTTACAGAACGGTTTAATCAATTTTTTTGACAAGCTATCGCTATTGAGGCAATAAAACTCTCCAGGGCAAATATTCTTCATACGGATATGCCATATTAAATTGCTCCATCTTATATTTCGTAATTAATGCGTTTTTAAGATGGGCAAACTTGGGTGCTGAAGATGCTTTCCAATGCTTCAGTATAAGACTACGTCCACATAATATAATAGTGTTTATAAGCTTATAGTTTTTCGCAACACCCAAAAAATTAACCAGAAAAAAGATCTCCATTGGGTCTAATTGATGGTCCAAATGCAGGGTTGCATTCATCCAGTAATGAATTTTTTGCCAAAACTGTGAAATTTTGGGACATTGCCAGAAACAATGGAAGATATCTGCGTCTGCAGCCCTGCATCTGGACCAAAGCACCTTGGTTTTATAACAGTTGGACAAAATTCCTGGAGTGAAATAACTTTGGAGACAAACTTTAATATGGGATTCTCTCCAAGATGTTGGTACCCATGCTTGTTGAGTTATTTTAAAACTCTTAATGATAGTCTGTTCATCTATATCCCGAAACCGCTTTTGCCATTTTGCTGCCATATCATTGACCTGCCGCCTAGATGTTTTCTGGTTTAATAGTGAGTATATTGGGGAGATTGAGTAACATCCATTTAAATAGCTATTTATCCTTCCTTGCAATTCGCCCAGAGACCAATTTGTGCCATATTTTTGAGACATTTCCAAAAGGAAATGCCGGACTTGGAGGTCTGCATAGAATTCACGTGGTGTAAGAGCAAACTTACCGAGTAATTCGGCAAATGGTATTGGGTGACCATCTGTTCCCATAATTTGCTTCATGACTTTAAGGTCTTTACTCTCCCAAGCTTTAAAAATCTTATTTGACATTCCAGGACTAAAATTAGGATTACCACATATGGGTAGATAGTGGGAAACATACAGAGCATAATCTAATTCGACACATATTTTTTGCCAAGCTACTATAACATTTTTAAACATGGATAAATAAAATACGTTAGAGGGAAGTGCCGTCAGGGGACAATGTATCTGTGCCTTTAATTGGAAAGGTGCCACTAATTGAGACTCCCAGCTGAATGAGGAAATGTTATCTTTTTCAGTTAGCCAGTCTATTGCGAATCTAGCGGAGAGAACTAGGTTATATGGCTGGATATTAGGTAGTGCTAAGCCAGCAGTTAGCTTTGAATTCATCAATCGATGCAAGGCAATATGTGGTTTGGCCTTATTCCATAAGAATCTAGAGCATGCCTTATTATACTTAAGAACATCTTTCCTGAGCATCATAGATGGTATATTTTGAAAGATATATATAAAAATTTGGGGAAAATAATCATTTTAATCATATTCACTCGGGCCGATAGTGAGATGGGTAGGGAAGCCCACTCCTCAAGTTTCCTCATACAATGTTGCATACATTGTGTATAGTTTAACCCATACCATTCCTCTGGATTTTTGGTAAGTCTGAGACCTAAGTATATAATTTGGGATACTTCCGAGAAAGGGTGGATAGTTTTAAATGCCGGGTTTCTATATAACCATAACAACTCTGATTTCAGAATATTAACCTTATACCCCAAAATTGCTCCAAACTGAGCGATAATATTCTGAAATATTGGGAGTGACTCTCTAACATTAGACAAAAATAGAAGTAGGTCGTCTGCATATAGCAGTAAGACCAATTTGTCGCCCGCCAGCAAGATACCGTCTAATTCCTGACGAAGTAGTATCGCCAGAGGCTCTAAACAAATATTAAAAATCAAAGGGGAGAGTGGACACCCCTGTCTAGTCCCTCTCTGTAAGGTAAAACGTTGAGAAATCGTGTTGTTAATAATAATTGCCGAGGTGGGAGAACTATAAATTAGTCTAATAAAATTACTGAAATGTCCAGAGAACCCAAATTGTCCTAAGGAAAAAAACAGATGGTCCCATCCTATCCGGTCGAAAGCCTTTTCAGCGTCGACCGTTAGTATAGCTTTGTCCTGCATCACGAGAGATCCCCTAGTCCTATATTTATTCCAAATGGATTCTATAAGAATTAAGACTTTCCTAATATTTCTTACCGGGTTCTGCCCTGGCATAAATCCAGATTGGTTTTCATGGATCAAGTCTCCAATATATGGCTTCAATCGATTAGCTAGAATAGCCGCCAACATTTTGTAATCAGTATTCAAAACTGAAATTGGCCTATATGAGCTAGGTAGTTCAGGATCTTTATCCTTCAGGATTAACGAGATGTTGGCCGCCGCAAAGTATGGTGAGCACTTAGTATTCTCTGAAAAATATAAATTAAAATTTTTATTCAAAATGGGTAAGGTTTGGGTTTGTAGAATTCTGTAGAATTCTATAGGCAGCACATCTGGCCCAGCTGCTTTATTTAACTTGGACTCCTTAATGGCACGTAAAATTTCCTCATCTGAGATAACAGCATTAATGATAATCAAAGCTTCTGGGGCAAGTTTCGGTATCTTAATTTTGTTCCAGAATTCTATTTTCTCAACGGTATTATGAGAATCTACTTTATATAATTCTTGAAAAAACTCAAAGAACACTCTCTCTATATCTACATGGTTAATATATCTATTTTGACCTTGTTTGATCGCCGGAATAGCCTGCCTTGCAGTGGATTTAGCAATCCTGGCTAGAAATTTGGCCGATCTACTGATATGTCCACCATATAATGCCTTTAGTCTAAGATCTTCTTGAGCACTATTTTGTTTAATATGAATATCTCACAGTGCCTTCGCTCTCGTATACGTATCCCAATGACGTTTTACTGGATTATCTATATAGGCGCAGTAAGCGTTTTTAACCTGATTGGCTAGTTGTCTGCCTATATGCCCACATTTCCTCTTCCAGTGTGCCATATAGTTTTTAATCTTCCCCCGTAAAATGGCTTTAGCTGCCTCCCAATATACTTCAACTTTCCCCAGGTAACTTATATTATCTTTGGCAAACTCCGCCCACTTCTGGCGCAGCCAGCCTTGAAAAGTGATATTATTACTAAGATGTTTAGGAAAATAAATGTAATTATTTTTACTCAGATTATTTATATTAGAATTACAAGTCAATGATATGGCGGCATGGTCTGAAATTATAATGTCCTCAATTTTGGCCTCCCACTTCCACTTCAGCAATGAGTCTGAAAGTAAAAAATAATCAATTCTAGACAGCGTTTGATACACTTGAGACATGCACTTAAATGCCCGCCCATCCGGGTTCTGAACCCGCCATATATCAACTAAACCTAAATAAGCACAAAAGTTTTGTAAAATCCGTACTTTCCTATCCCTAGAGTTTATAGACTTCTTCTTTTTAAGACTATCTAAGGTAGCATTTGCTAATAGATTCAAATCTCCAGCAATAATTAGATTTTGTCCTATGTAGCTATGTAATTTAACTGTTAAAGTGGTCCAGAAGTCTTGATCGACTTGATTAGGGCCATAAATATTACAAAATATATATTTAACCTTATTAATATATATTTCCAGAATTAAGAACCGACCTTCCACATCTATCTCCTTTTTTAGTATCTGGTACTCCAAGTTTTTATTCAGAAGTATCGCAACCCTTCTTTTCCTTGAGTCAAAGGGGGCGTGACCACCTCCCCAACCCATTTAGATTTAAGTTTAGGTATCTCTAGTGGTTTGAGATGCAGTTCTTGCAGTAAAACTATATCAGGCTTAAATTTCTCTAGATATTTTATTATAGATTTTCTTTTAATTGGGGAGGTAATCCCGCCTACATTCCAAGAAAGACAATTAAACTTAGAAGCCATTGAATCTAGTTAGGTACTAACAAAATAGTTAGAGACTCCGGGTGCAAGTGATTGGGCGGACGCGGGGGGAGAGGAGTGGAGAGAAAGAGGTAGAAGAAGAAAGGAGCAAAAGAAAAAAAAAACACCCACATTAATAGATCTAAAATATCTACCATTTCTACAGTCTAAGGCCTAGATTTAGAGTTCGGCGGTAGCCGTCAAAACCAGCGTTAGAGGCTCCTAACGCTGGTTTTGGGCGCCCGCTGGTATTTGGAGTCAGTGATTAAAGGGTCTAACGCTCACTTTTCAGCCGCGACTTTTCCATACCGCAGATCCCCCTACGCCATTTGCGTAGCCTATCTTTTCAATGGGATCTTTCTAACGCTGGTATTTAGAGTCGTTTCTGCAGTGAGCGTTAGAGCTCTAACGACAAGATTCCAGCCGCCTGAAAATAGCAGGAGTTAAGAGCTTTCTGGCTAACGCCGGTTTATAAAGCTCTTAACTACTGTACCCTAAAGTACACTAACACCCATAAACTACCTATGTACCCCTAAACCGAGGTCCCCCCACACCGCCGCCACTCGATTAAAATTTTTAACCCCTAATCTGCCGACCGCCACCTACGTTATACTTATGTACCCCTAATCTGCTGCCCCTAACACCGCCGACCCCTGTATTATATCTATTAACCCCTAACTTGCCCCCCACAACGTCGCCGCAAGCTACTTAAAATAATTAACCCCTAATCTTCCGACCGCAAATCGCCGCCACCTACGTTATCCCTATGTACCCCTAATCTGCTACCCCTAACATCGCCGACCCCTATGTTATATTTATTAACCCCTAATCTGCCCCCCACAACGTCGCCGACACCTACCTACACTTATTAACCCCTAATCTGCCGAGCGGACCTGAGCGCTACTATAATAAAGTTATTAAGCCCTAATCCGCCTCACTAACCCTATCATAAATAGTATTAACCCCTAATCTGCCCTCCCTAACATCGCCGACACCTACCTTCAATTATTAACCCCTAATCTGCCGACCGGAGCTCACCGCTATTCTAATAAATGTATTAACCCCTAAAGCTAAGTCTAACCCTAACACTAACACCCCCCTAAGTTAAATATAATTTTTATCTAACGAAATAAATTAACTCTTATTAAATAAATAATTCCTATTTAAAGCTAAATACTTACCTGTAAAATAAATCCTAATATAGCTACAATATAAATTATAATTATATTATACCTATTTTAGGATTAATATTTATTTTACAGGCAACTTTGTAATTATTTTAACCAGGTACAATAGCTATTAAATAGTTAAGAACTATTTAATAGTTACCTAGTTAAAATAATTACAAATTTACCTGTAAAATAAATCCTAACCTAAGATATAATTAAACCTAACACTACCCTATCAATAAAATAATTAAATAAACTACCTACAATTACCTACAATTAACCTAACACTACACTATCAATAAATTAATTAAACACAATTGCTACAAATAAATAACATTAAATAAACTATCTAAAGTACAAAAAATAAAAAAGAACTAAGTTACAGAAAATAATAAAATATTTACAAACATAAGAAAAATATTACAACAATTTTAAACTAATTACACCTACTCTAAGCCCCCTAATAAAATAACAAAGCCCCCCAAAATAAAAAATTCCCTACCCTATTCTAAAATACAAATATTACAAGCTCTTTTACCTTACCAGCCCTGAACAGGGCCCTTTGCGGGGCATGCCCCAAGAATTTCAGCTCTTTTGCCTGTAAAAAAAAACATACAATACCCCCCCCCAACATTACAACCCACCACCCACATACCCCTAATCTAACCCAAACCCCCCTTAAATTAACCTAACACTACCCCCCTGATGATCTTCCTACCTTGTCTTCACCATGCCAGGTTCACCGATCCGTCCTGGCTCCAAGATCTTCATCCAACCCAAGTGGGGGCTAGACATCCACTGAAGAAGTCCAGAAGAGGGTCCAAAGTCTTCCTCCTATCCGGCAAGAAGAGGACATCCGGACCGGCAAACATCTTCTCCAAGCGGCATCTTCTATCTTCTTCCATCCGATGACGACCGGCTCCATCTTGAAGACCTCCAGCGCGGATCCATCCTCTTCTTCCGACGACTAGACGACGAATGACGGTTCCTTTAAGGGACGTCATCCAAGATGGCGTCCCTCGAATTCCGATTGGCTGATAGGATTCTATCAGCCAATCGGAATTAAGGTAGGAATTTTCTGATTGGCTGATGGAATCAGCCAATCAGAATATAGTTCAATCCGATTGGCTGATCCAATCAGCCAATCAGATTGAGCTCGCATTCTATTGGCTGATCGGAACAGCCAATAGAATGCGAGCTCAATCTGATTGGCTGATTGGATCAGCCAATCGGATTGAACTATATTCTGATTGGCTGATTCCATCAGCCAATCAGAAAATTCCTACCTTAATTCCGATTGGCTGATAGAATCCTATCAGCCAATCGGAATTCGAGGGACGCCATCTTGGATGACGTCCCTTAAAGGAACCGTCATTCGTCGTCTAGTCGTCGGAAGAAGAGGATGGATCCGCGCTGGAGGTCTTCAAGATGGAGCCGGTCGTCATCGGATGGAAGAAGATAGAAGATGCCGCTTGGAGAAGATGTTTGCCGGTCCGGATGTCCTCTTCTTGCCGGATAGGAGGAAGACTTTGGACCCTCTTCTGGACTTCTTCAGTGGATGTCTAGCCCCCACTTGGGTTGGATGAAGATCTTGGAGCCAGGACGGATCGGTGAACCTGGCATGGTGAAGACAAGGTAGGAAGATCATCAGGGGGGTAGTGTTAGGTTAATTTAAGGGGGGTTTGGGTTAGATTAGGGGTATGTGGGTGGTGGGTTGTAATGTTGGGGGGGGGTATTGTATGTTTTTTTTTACAGGCAAAAGAGCTGAAATTCTTGGGGCATGCCCCGCAAAGGGCCCTGTTCAGGGCTGGTAAGGTAAAAGAGCTTGTAATATTTGTATTTTAGAATAGGGTAGGGAATTTTTTATTTTGGGGGGCTTTGTTATTTTATTAGGGGGCTTAGAGTAGGTGTAATTAGTTTAAAATTGTTGTAATATTTTTCTTATGTTTGTAAATATTTTATTATTTTCTGTAACTTAGTTCTTTTTTATTTTTTGTACTTTAGATAGTTTATTTAATGTTATTTATTTGTAGCAATTGTGTTTAATTAATTTATTGATAGTGTAGTGTTAGGTTAATTGTAGGTAATTGTAGGTAGTTTATTTAATTATTTTATTGATAGGGTAGTGTTAGGTTTAATTATATCTTAGGTTAGGATTTATTTTACAGGTAAATTTGTAATTATTTTAACTAGGTAACTATTAAATAGTTCTTAACTATTTAATAGCTATTGTACCTGGTTAAAATAATTACAAAGTTGCCTGTAAAATAAATATTAATCCTAAAATAGGTATAATATAATTATAATTTATATTGTAGCTATATTAGGATTTATTTTACAGGTAAGTATTTAGCTTTAAATAGGAATTATTTATTTAATAAGAGTTAATTTATTTCGTTAGATAAAAATTATATTTAACTTAGGGGGGTGTTAGTGTTAGGGTTAGACTTAGCTTTAGGGGTTAATACATTTATTAGAATAGCGGTGAGCTCCGGTCGGCAGATTAGGGGTTAATAATTGAAGGTAGGTGTCGGCGATGTTAGGGAGGGCAGATTAGGGGTTAATACTATTTATGATAGGGTTAGTGAGGCGGATTAGGGCTTAATAACTTTATTATAGTAGCGCTCAGGTCCGCTCGGCAGATTAGGGGTTAATAAGTGTAGGCAGGTGTCGGCGACGTTGTGGGGGGCAGATTAGGGGTTAATAAATATAACATAGGGGTCGGCGATGTTAGGGGTAGCAGATTAGGGGTACATAGGGATAACGTAGGTGGCGGCGGTTTACGGAGCGGCAGATTAGGGGTTAAAAGTGTAATGCAGGGGACAGCGATAGCGGGGGCGGCAGATTAGGGGTTAATAAGTGTAAGGTTAGGGGTGTTTAGACTCGGGGTACATGTTAGGGTGTTAGGTGCAGACTTAGGAGGTGTTTCCCCATAGGAAACAATGGGGCTGCGTTAGGAGCTGAACGCTGCTTTTTTGCAGGTGTTAGGTTTTTTTTCAGCTCAAACAGCCCCATTGTTTCCTATGGGAGAATCGTGCACGAGCACGTTTTTGATGCCGGCCGCGTCCGTAAGCAACTCTGGTATCGAGAGTTGCATTTGCGGTAAAAATGCTCTACGCTCCTTTTTTGGAGCCTAACGCAGCATTTGTTTGAACTCTCGATACCAGAGTTAAATTTATGGTGCGGCCAGAAAAAAACCCGCGGAGCGTTAACAGCCCTTTTACCGCCGAACTCTAAATCTAGGCCTAAGATTGGTCATTATACCGTTTACCAGCCAACATTTCCCTAAGGTACACCAGCTTCTCTGCAAAATGTCTCAGCTTCCATAACATTACTTAATGTGTGAGAAATTCCCTCTTTCATCACAAATAATTTTGCGGGATAAATCAGTTTAATATTATAGTTTTCCTTCCGAAGCCTGCCATAGAAGAAAGATATATCTCTTCTTTTGGCTAAGGTTTTCGATGAAAAATCTTGAAAGATTAATAGCCTATGTGGGCCTAATACAAGGGGGTTACATTTCCTGTAATGTTTGAGGAACAGCAGTTTGTCTTGAAAGTTAATAAATTTAAAGATCACCGGTCTTGGTCTGCTACCCTCACTGTATTCTCTACGTTGCCCTATCCTGTGCACCCTCTCTATCTGGAAGGGAGTAGCAGGATCAGGAATTTGTAAAGCTTGTGGTAGTGTAACTGAAACAAAAGCCATCAAATCTTGGAATTCTGGCGTTTCAGGCAGACCAATCACTTTCAGATTGTTTCAATCTTAGCTTGTAAATTTGCGATAATTTTACTATGAGCATCTATTACTGGTTCCTGTACATTATACCTATCTTCAAGGTCAGAGACTCTATTTTCCGCTTCGTCTAGTCTTGTTGAAAACTGCCTGATTTCTACCATCAGGTTTGATATCTCTTTCATAATCTCATGTTTAATCAAATCAAATTGAGGAGTCAAAATTTTAGCTACTTCTGCTGCAAATTCTACCATATTATTACTCATGGGTATAGTGGTACCTTTTTCTTGGAGTGTATCGATACTGGAATCCAGGTTCCTGCTACCCCCTTTTTTATCTTTTGATTTAGGGGGCATGTTTGATGGTGAGCTCTTATTGAGCAAGTATCTGTCCATGGGCCTAAATGATCTCCAGGACCTATTAATGGTACCGAGATAAACAGAGAGGGGAAGCAAGCAAGGACCCTAAAATGAACAGAGCTCCACAGATCTCAAAGTCAAACTTAGTGTCTTTTAACTCAGATATAACCTTCACCTCCCACTCTGCATAGTCTTCGCTGCAACCCCCCCCCCATATACAAAGAGGCAGGGCTAAATCAGAGTGCTTATGTATCCAGTGGCGTCACTAGGGGGGGGGCGGGCCGCACCCGGGTGCTGTCTCTTTAAACGGGAACTGGCAAATCATGAGGGGATGCCTGGCACCTGACCGCATGACTGTTTGACACTGTCTTTAAAGTGAAGGAGCCACGTATGATGCCCACCAGACCATTACAGTTACGGTACACTAAGTGCACACTGAACAGGTAGGAGGGCGGGCGGGGGTCTGGGGGTGGGCAGAGTGCAGAGGTGATTGGCCATAAGAAGCGGTAGGCACGCTGCCCGGGGCTGTGCACTGACAGGCTTGGAACAGAGTCAGAGAGCAGAATTTTCATAGTTTGTGCCTAAACCTTTTCTTTAGTGATTTATTTTTAGAGTGCTCTGTTTATCTTTCATTTGATGCTCTGCTGAGCCAGGGAGCAGCTCTAGGCATGCGCTTTATAATTAATGCAGTGCAGTTTACATATTTTGTAAGTGTGTGTCTGAGTTTTTGTGTGTGTGTGTCTCAGTGTTTTTGTGTGTGTGTTTTTGTGTGTGTGTCTGAGTGTGTTTCCGAGTGTTTGTGTGTGCATCTGAGTATGTTTTTAAGTGTGTCTGAGTGTTTGTATGTGTGTTTGCCTGTGTTTTTGTGTGTGTCTGCTTTCTGGGGGGGGGGAGTGACACCATAACTTACCGCACCGGGTGACACCAACCCTAGTGACGCCACTGTATGTATCTAGTGTTTGTGTCAACTATAACATTTATATTTCTAATATTTGTGCAGAAATCTTATTGTGCAAATTCTATTCATATAAACAGGGAATCCAAATTACAATGCTGAACTTCACCTAACACTTATATTCTAATATTTGTGTCTATTTAACCTATGCTGTTCTACCTAATATTTATTTGTGATTATCTCAAGAAATCTTTGACCGTGATGGGGCCTTTAGAATATACTCTACATGCATTTTGTTAATGTTCTAATATATGCCCCATCAGAATCGTGTCAACTTACAATTTATAGTGTCAAAAGTTCTAGTGTTTGTGCAAACCTCATTCAACGGAATCACAGACAGATGAAATCCTCTACCAGTGAGTGATTTTAACTCTAAAAAGTGTCAACTTATTTCTCTAAAAGAATAAGCAGTAAAAGCAACTTATATCAAAAAGTCTATTAACCAGAGATAGTATGAGCCCTCCGCTATGCTGTCCTAAGAGCAGTAGCTACTATGCAGCGGTAGATAGCAATACACCTCAACTGTGTGTATACATGCATTAACTACTAAACTTGTAGTGGATAGATTAAACAGCATCACTCAGTATATGACCACAGTGTATAACAGTTGCACATGTACTTGATGTTTGAGTGCTTACAATTCTCTTTCCTTTTCTGCAAGTCAATCTATAGCAAAATACTTGAATTCTATACAAGCCATACAAAGTAATATTTAGGAGGGTATACACCTTCAAGGAGACAGCCTTCAAGACCAACACAATAATGTAGACTTTAAGCAAGATTATTGCAACATTATTGGGACATGTCTCATGCAACACTTTGTATCTTAGCAGTTAGGAAAAGGCACAGAAATGCTGGTGTATATAAAGAAACAAAGAATATCCCTTCTATTGTTATGCTACTAAGTAGGTAGGACTCATGGAATACAACCCTCCTCATGGGACCGTCATGGAGATATTACATGGTCATTTAAATAGCCCAACTTCAAAGCACCATGTATTGGTCTTCTATATGTCCGAGTAACTGCTACTGTTCAGACACTCATGAGCAGAGAAAAAGTCCTACAAACATAATTTGCAGCCTGTTTCCATATAAAGTAAGTAGCAAAACACACTAGGCAGAGTTTATGCATAAGCTGTGCGAAGATATTAATCCAAATACCTCCCTCGGGACATATTCTCTTTAGTAACCAGTTAGTTTCGGTGCGTCTTCGCCTAATCCACCAGAGCTTTATATGATAGCACTTATTAACCCCCCAGGGCACAATAGTTACTAGGGCTTCAGTATATAGATAGTTCACGTCGTACCTTGCTGATGGTTCGCTTCGCTTCAGCCCCACTTAGCTCCCTGGCTCTTGCCACTCTTCTGGGATCATAAGCGAGCAATTCAACCCCAGCAAGGTTGCGGTGACTAGCCGTGATTTCTCAGAGGCAGCCTATTGAACACACTCCTCCGTACAGGGCTGAAGAAAAAGCCACACTTCAAACAAAGAGATGCTGGGATATCCCATCTCAGCACACCTGTGAGGGTGCCTCCCACTATGCAGGACTCTTCAGCGTTCAAGGAAACTGAACGGGCTCTAGGATCTCAGCCAGTGCTGTCCCACGACACTTCGTGCTGGACCAAGGAGAAGGCGCACTTCAATCAGAAAGTTACCGTGAGTCTCAACACGACACACCTGCTAGGGCGCCTCCCATCATGCGAATCTCCTCGGCGTTCAACAAAGCGTGTCCGGGCTCCAAATTCTCGATCAGTGATGCCCCGTGTTACTCCATCCAACAAAAGCCAGGTAAATTGGTGAACTGCTATGGCCTTTAATTACACCTGTAGTTGGCAGTCCCAGATGGTCAGATAGTCAAATGTTGCAAGTCCCTCGCTAAATAAGCTCCAGTGCATACCGCTCCACAAAAAGCTGGGTAACCAGGTACCCTTGATAATGGCCGAATAGGTGAATGTCAAAGCAACTGTCGAAATGGCGTGCAGCAGCCACCATGCACATATAGGCTGTTTAGACAGACTTCCTATGCAGGTACCCAAGCCAGATCCAGCAATCCAGCCAAGAGAGACAGCATAGGCTGGAGATGTTAGCAGTGCCTCACGTAGAGACTCAAAGCAGCAGCCGCTACCTGCAGTTACCTGTCGGCTCCGCCTCCAGCCGGAAGTCCAACACCAGACTACTGCACTACTGGTTGTCACTGATACTCCTAAGAGGTCTAACTTACCAGAGTGTTTGATGCAAAACCTACATCTGTGGAGGTATTCCCTATTCCAGATCTCATGTCTGACATTATAACTCAGGAATGGGAAAACCTGGGGATAACTTTTGCTCTGTCCCATTCTTTAAAAAGATGTTTCCTGTTGATTCTGTGTGTGACCTGTGGCGCACTGTGCCTAAGGTAGAGGGCGCTATATCCACACTAGCCAAGATAACCACTATTCCCCTTGAGGATAGTTCCTCCTTTAAGGACCCTATGAATAAGAAACTGGGAGCTTTCTTAAGAAAAAAGTTTCTTCATCAGGGTTTGCAATGGCAACCAGTTGCTAGTATTGCGACAGTTGCTTGTGCGGCCTCTTATTGGTGCGACTCATTATCCAACCTAATTTCGGAGGAGACTACCATAGAGGAGATCCAGGATAGGATGAAAGCTTTAAAGCTGGCTAATACCTTTATCTGTGATGCCAGCATGCAAGTTGTTCATCTGGGAGCCAAACTTTCTAGCTTTGCTGTTCTAGCTCGCAGAGCTCTTTAGCTAAAGTCTTGGTCTGCAGATGTAACATCCAAGTCCAAACTTCTGTCTTTGCCTTTTAAGGGCAAGACTTTATTTGGTCCTGGTCTGGCTGAGATCATTTCCGAAGTTATTGGTGGAAAGGGAGCCTTCCTACCTCAGGATAAGAAGGGTAGACTTTATGGTCGCCAGAATTCTAATTTTCATTCCTAATTTTCATTCCTGCAACAAAAGCCATCCTCTTCTTCTTCCAAGATGGAGCAATCCAGGACCTCATGGAAGTCTAGTCAACCTTGGAATAAGGGGAAACAATCCAAGAAACCTTCCTCTGAGTCTAAGTCAGCATGAAGGGCCCACCTCAATCCAATTTTAGATTAAGTAGGGGCAGGCTTTCCTTCTTTCAGCAGGCTTGGATCCGCGATGTCCCAGATTATTGGGCAGTGGAAGTAGTCTCCCAGGGATACAGGATAGGATTGAAATAGTGTCCCCCCAGGGCAGATTTTTCCTGCCAAACCAGGTAAAGAGAGAGACTTTCTTCAGCTGCATAAAGGATCTACGAAGGATCTTCTCTGATTGTCCCCGTTCCTCTGATGGAACAGGATCAAGGAATCTATTCTAACCTCTTTGTGGTTCCCAAGAAAGAGGGAACTTTACAACCCATTTTGGACCTCAAGTGTCTCAACATATTTCTCAAGGTTCTGTCCTTTAAAATGGAGAATATATGTTCTATTCTCCCTTTGGATCAGGAGGGTCAATTTATGACTACCATAGACCTGAAGGACACGTACCTTCATGTTCCTTTTCACAGGGAACATTATGCATTCCTGAGGTTTGCCTTTCTAGACAAACACTTTCAATTTGTTGCCCTTCCCTTCGGCCTTCGCACAGCTCCTCAAATCTTTACAAAGGTTCTAGGGGCTCTTTTGGCGGTGGTCAGATCTCAGGGAATTGCGGTGGCTTTGTACCTGGACGATATCTTGGTTCAGGCGCTATCTTTTCATTTAGCAAAATCCCATACAGACTCTCTGTTGTCAATTCTACATTCCCACAGGTGGAAGGTAAATCTTGAAAATAGTTCCCTGATGTCCATAAAAATTTTCCTGATGGAGGTCGGAAAATCTAAACTTCTTGCTTCTTGTCTTTCTCTTCAGTCCTCTATCCATCCATCAGTGGTTCTGTGTATGGAAGTAATTGGTCTGCTGGTTGCTTCCATGGACATTATTCAGTTTGCTTGTTTCCATCTGAAACCTCTACAGTTATGCATGCTCAGACAATGGAACGGAGACCACTTGGACCTCTCTCAGAGGATAGTTCTAGACACCCAGACAAGTTTGGGATTCTTTAAAATCTCAGGGTCTTTGGACTCGAGAGGAGTCTTCTCTCTCAATAAATATCCTAGAGTTGAGAGCAATCTTCAATGCTCTAACAGCTTGGCCTCAACTGAGTTTGTTCCGGTTTATCAGATTCTAATCGGAAAACATCACTCTGGTGGCGTATATCAACTACCAGGTATTAACTCGGAGCTATGAAGGTGACTCGGATACTCTCAAATGTCACCTTTCTGCCATCCACAACCCAGGTGTGGACAACTGGGAAGCGGATTATCTGAGCAGTCAGACTTTTCATGCAGGGGAGTGGGCCCTTCATCTGGAAGTATTCTCAATTATAAGCTTCAGGTTGGGAGTTGGATTTGATGGCGTCTCATCTAAACTTCCAAAGTATGGCTCAAGATCAAGAGATCCACAAGCAGCTCTGATCGACACTCTGTTGGTTCCTTTGGACTTCGGTCTTGTGTACCTGTTTCCTCCGTTTACCCTTCTTCCTCGAGTGATAGCTTGTATCAAACAGAGGGTGTCAGTGATCCTAATCCTCCCCGTCTGGCCTCGCAGAATCTGGTTTGCGGATCTGGTGAAGATGTCGTCTCTTCCCTCTTGGAGGTTGCCTTTGAGGTAGGACCTTCTACTTCAGGGTCCCTTCCTCCACCCAAATCTAGATTCTCTGAAGCTGACTGCTTGGAGCTTGAACGCCTAGTGTTGTATAGGCAAGTTTTTTCTAAGAGGGTCATTGATACCATGCTTCAGTCTTGTAAGACAGTAACTCACAAAATTTATCATAAGGTGTGGCGTAAATACCTTTATTGATGCAAATCGAGAGGTTTTTCTTGGAGTCGTGTGAGGGTTCCCTGCATTTGGTCTTTTCTTCAGGAAGACCTGGAGAAAGACTTGTCAATCAGTAGTCTGAAGGGTCAGATCTCTGCACTGTCTATTCTTTTGCATAAATGTCTGGCACACCTGCCAGATGTTCAATCTTTTGTTCAGGCCTTGGTTGGAATCAGGCTTGTGTTTAAACCTGTTGCTCCTCCATGGTGCCTTAATCTTGTTCTTTAAGTTCTCCAGCAGACTCAGTTTGAGCCTATGCACTCTGTTGATAGTAAGTTGTTATCTTGGAAAGTTTTGTTTATCCTCGCTATTTCTTCTGCTTGCAGAGTTTCTGTGCTTTCGGCTCTGCAGTGTGTTTCCCCTTACCTTATTTTTCATGTGGATAAGGCGGTCCTTCGTACTTAGATGGGATTTCTTCCTAAGGTAGTGTCGGATTGCAACATCAATCAGGAAATTATTGTTATTAGATTAAGGTTATTAGATTAAGGTTATTAAGTTGTCATGACAGCACCTCTTAAAATTCTTTCATGGAATGTCGGGGGGAATAACATCCCCTATTAAATGTAAACAAATTATATCTTTATTGGGTAAACACTCCCCTGACATTGTATTTCTACAAGAAACCCACCTTAAAGAGGCTGAACTTCCTAAATTAAGATCACGTTGGGTAGGACGGGTTATCGCAACCACTTGTGTGAGCTGGAAGTGTGGAGTTGCTATCTTATTTAATAAGAAATTAGAATTTGAAACTATTAGTATTGAATGTGATACAGATAATAGATTTATCATTATGAAGATTCGAATTAGAGGATATGAACTAATTTTATGCAATGTCTATGGTCCAAATCAGTTTTCTTGCAGATTTTGGGACACAATTCAAAACAAATTATATCCTCATTGTAGTGATAGACTTATTTTAGGTGGGGATTTTAATATGGTATTCTCTCCGAATATTGATAGAATGTCCCAGAGCAAACGACAAGATATGAAGGCTAGCAAATATTTTAAAACCTTTTGTTCTTCTCTTAAACTTAATGACATTTGGAGGACCAAATTTCCTGACACCATAACATTTTCTTGTGAATCCAAAGCGCATTGTACATTCTCAAGGATTGATTATATCTTAGTCTCAGAACAGCTTCTTCAGCTAGGTCTATCTCCTCAAATTTATGATATTATTATTTCGGATCACGCGATAATTTCTCTGAGTATCCATTTATATCAAAGAGAGAACGTTCATAATTCTAGTTTCTTTTTTCCTCATTATTTATGTAATAACAGCAAATTTATAAATTTGCTAAAATTACAATGGCAAGATTTCTTTAGGAACAATATTTCATACTACAATAAAAGTGAAATATTCTGGGAAACCTTTAAAGCTGTACTCAGAGGCCAAATTAAGTCTTATTTATGTCATTATAAAAAGAAATCTCTACAGAATGAAAGACAATTATCTAACCAAGTTAAAAATGCTTTTAATCAATATAAGCTTCATTCCTCCTAGAGCAATTGGATATATTATTCTCAGTGCAGAATTAAAAGAGATATATATATTAAGCAGCAATGTCTTGAGGAAGATATTAAATTGGCCAATCGTTTTAGAGGTCATTATGGTAGTTCAGCCAAATACTTGGCCAGAATTACCAAAAATAACAAAAGCAGAAATTACATTCCGGCTATTAAGGTTGCACACCAGAGATATACAGACAATAACAATATCAGAAAAGTTTTTTTTTAATATTTTCAAGAACTATATAACACCCAACCGATAGACAATTCTAATAAAGATTTTTTTTGGAATAAGATTACCATCCCTCAACTTTCCCTCTCAGATGTAGAAATCTTGAATGCACCTATTACTAAGGAAGAAATATTGTTAACAATAAAAAATGCAAAATTGAACAAAGCTGCAGGGCCAGATGGGATCCCGGTAGAATTGTATAAAATACTTATGGAAGAGATAAGTAACTTATTAGTGGCTATGTTTAATAATTATTATATTACTTCTTCCCCTATATCAAATCTCTTCTCAGCAGCTAATATAACCCTTATCCATAAAAAAGGTAAAGACCCTGAGTACACAGCTTCATATAGACCTATATCTGTCTTAAATTCAGATTATAAAATCCTTTTATCTATCATAGCTAATAGAAGGAACAAATTTTTGCCTAAAATAATCCATATGGATCAAACGGGCTTTATCAACGGACGTACTGTAACCTCTAACTTACGGAAAGTTGAAATACTGTTAGATTTTTTTTGGAATCAAAATCTGACTCCAAAAAATGATAAGCTTGATAAGGATCTAGCTATACTTTCTATAGACGCCGAGAAGGCATTTGATTCCATATCATGGCATCACCTGCTACATTATTTAGAAAGTTTTGGTATTAAAGGTCATTGCTTAGATTTCATAGCCAAGATCTATAAAAATCCATACTCAGCACTTTTGATAAATGGCAATCTTTCCAATAAAATCGTGTTAGGGCGAGGCACCCGATAAGGCTGCCCTTTGTCGCCTTTATTGTTTAATATTGCAATCGAGCCTCTAGCAATCTGGCTCCGTTCAGAACTAGTAGGGATGAGAGTGGACACAATGGCGTTCAAAATCTCTCTCTATGCTGACGATTTGCTAATTTTTTTAGAGGATTCAATAAAGTCCATTCCAAAAATTCTTTATTTACTTTCAACTTTCAGTTCATTTGCAGGGTATAAGATAAATCTCCAAAAAAGTGAACTTTTATGGATAAAAAAAACATAAGGGAAGCTGTACTGATCACCCTTTTAAAAACACAGACAATATCAAATATTTGGGTATTATATTACATAGGAATCCCAAGATGTGGTATAATTTAAATTTTAAACCGGTTTTTGAGAAAGCCATTTCCGATCTTAAAAATTGGTTGTCTTTTCCCTCTTTTTCCACGGATCCTTTATTTACTGCAAAATCTTCCATTATTCATTCCCAACCAGGAAATTCAAAAATTCTATACTGCATGTTCACAATTTTTATGGAAAGAACGAAAGCCTCTTATCTCAATTGCTAAACTTTGCCAAAAAAAGAGAAATGGTGGACTGGCTTTGCCGGATATTAAACTTTACAACTTGATGACTTTAACCAAAATAGCTATGGGTTGGTTGATCAGTTCAAACAAAATTTTGTCTGCAGAGATAGAGAGTTTATTTATAGCCCCCTTCTCCTTAAAAGCAATTTTCATTGTTCAATAAAAAAACTCCCATCAAACATTTGTAATCTTATATCCTTTAAGAATATAATCATAGCATGGCAAAAAATTTGTAGTATAGGCGATGTAGATTTTAGATTCTCAGCGTATTTACCAATTCAAGGCAACCCAGAATTTACTCCAGGAATTAATGAGCAAATATATTGTATATGGGATCAAAAGGGCCTTAAGTATATGTACTAACTTATTAGTTCTTCAGGAAAGATATTCTCTTTTAACGATCTAATGGATTCATTTGATTTACCAAAACATTGTCTATTTGCATATTTTCAAACCCGGCACTTTATTAACTCGCAAGATTGGGATAGTTGTATTGATTTGCGATGGTCAGACATTAATGAGTGTATTAAAAAAGCTGTTGCAGGCAAATTTACAATCTCTCTTTTATACAATATAATGCTTGCAAAACAGGGCCAAATTTCTTCCCAAAATTTGGTCTCTTTCTGGTGTCAACATTTCCCTCAATTTGAATTAATTAATATCTCTTATAGTTTTTCTGCACTGGAGAAATTGAATGTGTCAATTGCATGGAAAGAATCACAGATTAAATTATTACACAATTCATATCTAACTCCCCTCAAAATGTCTAAATCCTCTTCTTCAATACAACAATCATGTCCAAAATGTCACTTATCAAATGCGGATATTCTACATATGGTTTTCTATTGCCCCAAAATAAACCAACTGTGGGGCAAAGTTAACCACTGGTATAATCGGCAGTTCCATGACTGTTTTAAAATACAAGCCTATCATATAATCTTTTTGATACATCCGAACCTAATTAGGGTTAAACCTAAAAATATCAGGATATTAAATACAATAATTATGGTAATTAGAATTCTGATATTGAAAAAATGGAAAGACAGATTTCCTCCCAGATTCTCTCACTTTCGTAACATGTTGCTCCAACAACTTGTGTTTGAATCACATAATACAATTTTACAATTTAAAGATAGGGCCAAGGTATTTGTTAGGAATTGGAGTCTGATAATTAATTTAAACTCACTTTCTATACAGAAGCGAATATTAGCTCCCCTGGGCTCTACCGATACTTATAGAAACGTTTTTGCCCACTCAGTATGACAGTTAGCTTCGGAAATTTATTTTAACTGCCATATATTGAGAGGTGGAGGGGTGAAGAGAGAGGTACCGGGGTTTCCTTCTTTTCCTTCCCCCCTTCTTCCCTTTTTTTTTCTCCCCTCTCCCCTACTCTTGTTTTTTGTCTCATGTGGTTTTTGTTATTTATTGTTAAGTGTTTGTTATTTCATTAGAAAATCTTTCCAAGTGCATCTTTTCTCTAGGGCTATAACCTAGGTATCTATTAAGTTAAGTATCAGTACTACCAGGAATTTAGACATTAATTTTATTTTACAATTGGGCTAAGAAAAAAAAAAAAGTTGTTTTCAAATTATCTTGATACAGGATGTATTTTTGTAAGATGTAGAGAGGTATAATCTATATTCAACATATGTATCTGTACGTTACTAATTCTTTATATTTGTAGAGATATGAATGTCAAGAAATTGTGTGGCCTAAAATGTAACCTTGAGTTGGGTCATGAAAGGTTTCTTTGCATCCTATTGTAATGACTTATGTTGGTTATAGTTTCAAAAAGGAATTTTAAAGCTAAATATGTGGTTAGAAAAAGCATATGTTGTACTTTTCTGGGGTTTTTTATGTTTAAATCATCCTGTGAGATGTGTCAATGTAATAATTTTGCCCAAATTATGTTGTTGTACATTGTTGGATAATAATAAATAAATATTAAAAAAAAAAAAAAAAAGGAAATTATTGTTCGTTCGTTTTGTCCTTATCCTTCTTCTCAGAAGGAAGGTCTGTTGCATAACCTGGATGTTGTTCGTGCTCTAAAATTTTATCTACAGGCAACTAAAGATTTTCAGGAATCTATTGCACTGTTCGTTGTTTTTTTCTGGTAAGCGTAAGGGCCAGCAGGCCACTTCTTCTACTCTTTCTCTCTGGTTGAGAAGTGTTATTCGGTTGGCTTATGAGACAGCTGGACAACAGCCTCCTGAGAGAAATACGACTCATTCCACTAGGGCTGTCTCTTCTTCCTGGGCCTTCAAAAATTAAGCTTTTGTGGAACAAATCTGCAAAGGGGCCACTTGGTTCTCGTTGCATACTTTTCTTAAATTCTTCAAATTCAATACTTTTGCCTCACCCGAGGCTTCTTTTTGGAGGAAAGTTCTTCAAGCGGTGGTGCCTTCTGTTTAGGTCCGCCTGTCTTGTTCTCACTCCCTTCCAATCTGTGTCCTCTAGCTTGGGTATTGGTTCCCACTAGTAATTAGAATGGCCATTGGAAAGAAATCAAAATGTATGCTTACCTGATAAATTATTTTCTTTCCCGGCATGGTGAGTCCACAACCTGCCCTAAATTTGATTTAAAACAGCTTTTTTTTTTATAAACCTCATGCGCCTCTATACCCTTGTGTCATCTTCTCTTTCCATATTCCTTTGGCTGAATACCTGGGGGTTTATGGGATGTTGGAGAAATACTTAACAGCTCTGCTGGGGTGTTCTTTGCCTCCTCCTGGTGGCCAGAAAATTAATTCCCACTAGTAGGATTTGTGGACTCTCCATGCCAGGAAAGAAAAGAATTTATCAGATAGGCATAAATTTTGTTTTCCTATAAATTTGCATCCACTGGAGACTATAGTTTTTAGGGTCGGATCAAGTTCCAAAATACCTAGATTTTGTTCTATTAGTTTCCTAATTGTGCCAAAATGTCGACAGAATTTTGTACTAAAGAACAATGGTGATGATATATTTGATGTGTTTGGCAAATGTTGTTTTTTGTAGTTTAAATGCGTATTTCGTCTTTCAAGTGTGTCTCTATCTAATGTTCTTATCTCATTTCTAGTATTCATTAGTGTATTTCTCTTGTATCTGTGTTTTGTTACTCTAGAGAGTGTTTATCATACAAACTTATAGTAGTGCAATTTCTCCTTATTCTAATCAGTTTGCCTTTTGGTATTGACTTTTTCAGATGTCCTGGGTGACAGGAGTCTGCTCTTAGTATAGTGTTTCCCGTAATATCCTTACGCTATAACTCTACCCGGACACTATTTACTGCATCAACACCATGTATAAACTAAGCATGTATTACCACATCTAAGAACTTTTCACTGTCACTTGTGAACTCTGAGGTGAATCGCAAATTGTACTCATTATGGTTCTAATAGAAATTTATTGGCATTCTGTCTGTCTCCTTCCAAAATGATTAGGATATCGTCTATATATCTGGCATACATTATTATCTGCTCACAAAAGCAGTTCCTATCTCCAAAAATGTAGAACTACTCAAACCGCCCTAAAAAAGGTTAGCATAGGAGGGGGCAAACTTTGCTTCCATGGCGGTTCCGCAATTTTGGAGATAGAACTGTCCATTGAACTGAAAGAAATTGTGTGTCAGTGGGAAATCGAGCACTTGTATAACATATGTAATGAGCTCATCCTAATAAGTGGTAAAAATGTCACTGATTCTTCACCTAGATGATGTGGAATACAAGAGTACAGTGAACTCACATCTATGGTCAACCAGTTATATGATGCGTGCCATTTAATATTTTCTACTTTCTGAAGTAGGTGTTTAGTGTCCCTCAAGAAATCAGGTAGCTTTGTCATCAATGGTTGTAAGAGGTTATCTAACCACTCGTCCAGATGTTCACCCGGGGCCCCTATTCCTGAGACAATAAGCCTACCTGGTGGGGATTTCAACTCTTTATGCTTTTAAGGACTATTCTAAAATGATCTACCCTAGGGGTATTCGGAAATAAGTAGGTGAATAATTAATCATTTAGTATACCTAGATGTTGCCCGGTATCAATAATGGTGTTTAGATGGTGTTTGAACTTTTCTGTAGGGTTATTGTTAACAATATCCTTATTATGTTCCGCTAATAGTTTCATCATAATATTGTTGTCTATTGAGAACCAGTATGCAGCACCCTTGTCTGCAGTGGTGATCATTATGTATTTGTTACTTTTTAATTTATTTATCGATTATCTGTTTTCTGTTAAGATTCCCATAGCTTTTAATTTTACCTTTGTTCCTGCTTCTTTTAATGTAAATTAATTATGTCTAGTTGTAATGTCTCCTGAAATGTTTCTATTAACTGATTTCTAGCATGAACTGGATAAAAGCTACTCTTTTTTTTCAGATGGTTATTTAATGTCTGATGTTTTGTTATTGGCTCTACTTTTCTATTAGAATCATTCTGCAAATCAATTAAAGACTATAATACATTTAAATCTTTAAAGAGAACAAATTCTTCATTTTCCCCTGTTCTTAAACGGGCAGTTGTTTCTATGTCTGAGGTATGAGTCATTTCTTCATTTTTAAGTGACAACTGTGAAATATACCCATTATACATAGTATAATTTTCTTGAAAGAAGTGCTTTTTTAGTACTATTTGTCTGACAAATTTATTTATGTCTTTAATAGTCTCAAATTATTTGCAGCAGACAGACTTTGTCTAATTTGCTATAAAATATACAATCTGCCTTTTCTTTTCGATTTGTCTCTCTAGGTAGATATATTGAGAGATAATCTTTTACAACTATAAATGACAAAATGCAACATAAATATTGGTTTGGCCTTTTGATTGGCCATTGACTGTACAATAGCATTGTATAGATCTCAATGCCTTACCTAGTAACAGATGATAAGGCTTAGCCTTAAATTAGCCGATATGTCAAATTCAAAAACAAAAGGTAAACATTTCTAACACATTGAGCAGATATTATCAAATTTTGGTAAAAACACATATCTATATAGTATAGTAGGCTATACTAATGACTGATATGTAGAACTCTGTTTAAACAACATACTTGTAATTAGTTCTCTGGAAACATTGCAAATGTTATAAATTATCAGCACCTGGGAATTGTGCCAGTCCCACCAACCACTGTGTTTAAATAGTGTTATGCTGAATATTTCATTTAGCATCTTTGATAAAGCACAGGTTGTTCCTTGCGAAACGTGTCAGCGTGTATGCATACATGATCAATGTGTCTATATGGTTTTAATATGATACAATAAAGTTACTTGATTTTATTTTGGTTTTACACGCTGTACTGTGACACCTCTCAGCTAATGGAAAAAGCTGGTGTTTGCAGCCCCATCCTTTAACCGAAAGGTAAAAGATTTTGCCCTCCTCTAATAACCCTTAAACGAGCACATAGCTCACCACAAATGACCCCGCTACAAACCCCTATTAACAACTGTTAACACACCACTTGTAATCTGGCCCTTTATGTTTTGTAAGGTTCTTATTCCAAAAGAGGTTATAGCAGCTGCCAGTAGTAATGTGATATAGGGCAACCAATTTAAAGAATAATATGCAAAACTATAAAGTGATATTAAAGAATGTTTATAAGTTAAAATTAAACATTTATTATTCAAATAGAGCATGACATGTTAAATAACTTTCCAATTTACTATTTGCTTATTCTTTTTTTGTAGTATATTTTGTTGGAAAGCATACTTAGGTAGGCTCAGGAGCAGTAATTCACAATTGGAAGCTAACTGCTGATTGGGGGCTGCACACATATGCCTTTTGTCATTGGCTTATCAAATGTGTTAAGCTAGCTCCCAGTAGTGCATTGCTGCTTCTTCAACACAGAATACTAAGAGAATTAATCAAATTTGGTAATAAAAGTACATTAGAAAGTTGTTTAAAAATGTGTGCTCTATCTGAATCATTTCATGTGCCTTTAATATTTGATCAAATCTCTTTAAATGCAGCTGTCGAATGAGCAAGAAAAGACATCAAAATAATTAAGATTTTAACATTTTCTTGGTTAATCAAATGAATTGCAAAATGGTCATTATGTTTGCCAAATGATCCTATCAGGAAACACATTACTACGGCATTAAAAAATATTATCTAAGCTTTGTTCCTGCTACATAAAGTAATTATCATTAGTAAAAATGCAAAACATTAGTAGCTAATATGCTGCTTGCAATATTTCAAAATAATATTGTCTCATATTTTGATATGATTTTTATAATATATAGAGACATTTTACAAGGTTGATTAAGCATTTCAAAAGAGAAACATTCAATTAATCAGTTGGTTTGTTCAGCACACACCAGCTCTGATCTACTTTTTGAATAATCCAACTTTGAAAAATAAGGGAATTCATATGTCTGCAGTAGATCTTTAGCATTATCTAATTCATTGGTTCCCAAATATACAGAATATTACAAGGCCAGGGTGTGGGGGAATATTCAAATGGGAACATATCTTACTGTTTCCCTGTCTGGCTCTAAAGGAATAAAACATTGAAAACCTGCATATATTTTGTACTGAAACTGTTTGCTGCCAATAGGATTGATGGCTTAGAATGGATTACTAAGGTGCAGGAAAGAACGGACAGCACACACAGATGGCAAGGTACTCACAAGTGAGATGGCATATGCGTATGCCAAACTAGACAAGACGGAACCTTAGTCGTCCGCCAGACGGTCCAATGGGAAGATGGCTCTAGCACTCCAACGGTCCAATCCGCAACGGCGGAAATACACAAACGTCACAGACCCACAGCGTATGGGATAGAAAGCGCAGAAGTGAGACATACATCCGCCATTACCATACAATGCGGTCTTTTGTTTGTATGGTAATGGCGGATGTATGTCTCACTTCTGCGCTTTATATCCCATACGCTGTGGGTCTCTGACGTTTGTGTATTTCCGCCGTTGCGGATTGGACCGTTGGAGTGCTAGAGCCATCTTCCCATTGGACCGTCTGGCGGACGACTAAGGTTCCGTCTTGTCTAGTTTGGCATACGCATATGCCATCTCACTTGTGAGTACCTTGCCATCTGTGTGTGCTGTCCGTTCTTTCCTGCACCTTAGCGACACCACGATACTGTCCCATAAGGCGCCTCTCTTTTTCTTCTGCTCCTACAGATATCTGCCATCATCCTCTCCCCGGGAGTGCTGCCGTCAGATCGGGTTACCTGTGGTGGGGAATTACCCTGCCTCCCCCGAGACTGTTTCCCTTTTTTTGTGCTCTGTTTGTCACATGTGCGCACCTCCATAAGGACTCAATCCCTGTTTTTCTAGAATGGATTACTAATATCTTCTGAAGAGACCTATTAACATCTAGGATGCTGGCAGTGTTGTAGATTACTCCAGTTCTCAAGAGATTTCATAGCTGTGACCATATCCATCTAATAACCTCAATTAATTTTTTCTGCAAATCACCCTATAGATTCCCCTCTGGCACTGTTACTTTGCAGATCTCTGGAGTCAGAAACGGTTTAATAGTTTTTGGAGCCTTAGGCAAACTCTCACTTTGACACCTCTCACATCTGATACAGAGGGAAATAAGTTTTGATTTGTTGAAATATGAAATGAACAGTGAAAACAATATTAGATTTCCTTTTCACTGTCCCTAGATGTACAACTTTTTAAGGGACAGTAAAGTCAACATTCAACTTCAATGGGTTAGCTAGATCATGTCATTTTAAACAACTTTCCAATTTACTTCTGTTACCAGTTTTGCTTAGTTTTCTTGGTATCCTTTGTTAAAGTATAATACTAGATGAGCTCAGGAGCGTGCACGTGTCTTTAGCCATCTGACTGCAGAGTTTACAATAATGTCTATAGCAATGTTATACATAGTTGCTAAATACACGTGCACACTCCTAAGATTATATCAGCCTACCTAACATAACCAGAGAACAAAGCAAAATTGCATGTTCTATGTGAATCATGAATATTTCATTTTGCATTTTCTGCTTCTTTAAACATAATCTAATTCTATTTTGCAATATTTGATCTTTTTCTTATACATGTTATACTAATTATGGTTCCCAGACCAGCACACCCCACTGCAGTAGTAATTGCATTAAGCTTCTAATAATCAATTTGCATTGCATCAAGGAAACAAGCGTTATGCCATTATTTGTTGTTGGTTAATTTAGCTCATCATTCTCATCAACTATTACACTTACAAGAAAAGTTTACCAGACACAGAGAGGGCGAGAAGCTACTCTTTTTACTTGAGTAGCTCTGGTCACACACTTGGGATGATTGGTTATAAGAATTCAGCAGTTAATAGGCATATATTGCAGCAATTTCTGCTGTCATATGAATATTGAGGATATATATGAGAAACAATATTAGAGTAGAGGGAGATAAATATCACTATTAAAATAACTTTTGTGCTAAAAAGTGTTATCTAACTGAGGTTTCATATAACTGCATGATTTTACTGTTAATATAAAGTTTACGTATGCACAGTGCAAACAGTTTATCATCTTACACTGCACAATAAAAGATTATTTAATTAAAGTGGGGTGTATTTTCATACTTGAACCCTAAATATCTAGGTATGGCTGCTGGTGGGGGAGAATCAGACACTCACCTTTGAAACTAGTTAACTCAGCATCAGGGCTTAAGCACAGCACTGTGGTGCTTCATATTAACCTTTGCCTCCTTGCCTATTTATGGTACATACTTAATATCCTACACTGCTCATTGTCATCTCCAAATCCATAATCCACAAACTCTTATCTCACTTGGTCTCACAGATCTCTTATCTCACCTGTTTAACTATAGCTGACTTCTAGTTGTCTCTGGTTCTATGCGGGGGCCCTTTCACCTCATATAACCGTTAAAATAGGACACACTTTGCATGTGTTTATTTTGTGGTTACTATGGCAATGGCTATCACCTGACAGAACCATATGCATATAGAATGAAATCATAGGGCTAGCCCTCTCTCTTTCCACACAACAATCAAGAGTGATGTAAGAATTCCTCCTTTTCAAATAAGTGTCCTGTGTTCTTCCAACTGCTGTGTCATACCAGTGACAATATGATCTCTGATGAAACGCTTCAGATTCTAGCGAGCACACCGTTTACCTGTATGGCTCCTATCCAATAAATTGTTGGATCACATTGACTTTGACTGTGGGACTCAGTTTCTTCTTTTCTCCATATTTGCAATAACCATATAGGGCTGGTCTGTTGATGTGTTGTTAATGCCTGCTTTAATAGAGCTTTGTTTTTCTGAATACAATTGTTTTAGTAATCTAGATAGATAAGAAAGTTGACTAAATCAGTTGAAATTTTGAGTTGTAGTTTCAAGAAATTTATTGGTGGCTGCATTTTTTCAGGCTTGTGGAGAAAGCAGAATGTTTTTTTTTTTACTTTTAATATCACACAGTATTGACATCTAAATGAGAGCATAGCATAGGTTATTATTTTATCTTGTTCTAAAGTAATTAAAGAGCCTATTAATATTCTACTCAACTCTTCATATTAGCATCACTGAGTGGCTTCTTTACTACGGTTTGAACCACAGGCCTACTTCACTCCTCTCTCTGAGATTGAAGAGGAGCAACAAAAATACTAACGTTCCTAATATTCATTGGCCTTGTTTTAACAAAAAATGGCAGATCCAGCATAGCTGATCACTGCACATAAATGGTTACTCAACATAAATTCTCACATATGCAAAAGTTTACAATATATACTTTGCTTTTTTTTATTTAATGCTAAATTCAGCTCATCATAGTAATTGGTCTGTAAACAATTACAATTCAGTTACTTTTACTATACTTATATTCATCTGCATGGGGAATGAGAAAAAAATATGAACAGCCAATCAGCATCATCAGTGCTAACTTCACACTTTTTCATAGGATTTCACAATGATCTCATGAGATTTCAGGGTAAACTTCCTTAAAGGGACATTAAACCCAAAAATTTTCTTTCATGGTTTAGAAAGAGCATGCAATTTTTTTTTTTAAATCTTTTATTTATGGACCAAAACATTATTCAAAAAACAAGAACAAGATATCTGTTATCGTGTGCATAAAAAAGCATACAATAAGAAAGATAAACAATTAGAAACTAGCATGCTATTACAGCGTTATACAATCTTATTACCTTGTTTAACTTAAACATTGTTATGTTAATTCCTCTTAACATATAACTTTAAGATTATATTTCATACAGTTCATAATAATGTTACAACTTAACATCTTATACATTTATCTCTGAGAATGTCTTGGGATTTTTCTTTTTTTTTTTAACCCCTACCCTTTGCCTTCTCCCCCACGTGCGAGGAGAAGAGAAGACAGAAAAAAAAAAAAAAAAAAAAAAAAAAAGGGAGAAAGAAACAGTAAGGGATCCTTCCCTCCCGTCTCCCTCACTCGCCCAACTCCCAATAACTATCAGTTCCCTAATATCCCTATTTCTGTGTTTTTGAAAGGGAAAATTATATGATTTATTTCAGTAGGGGAGAATATTTTTAAAAAATTTGCCCAGTTATTGAAAAACCTATTGATGTCCTGATCATTTTCTAGGTTTATATCTCTTTGTTCTAACATACATTGTTTTTTCATGCAATTTTTCACTTCAGAGATACTAGGAATTGAGCAACTCTTCCATTTTTTGCAGATTAAATATCTGGTAGCAAGGATAGTGGAGGTTACAATTTTTTCATTATTCTGTTTGCCAGGTTCTTTCTTTAAACAGAGTACTGACTGGTAGAAAGTTAGGGAAAGAGGAGCTATTTTTAATACATTTTTTAGCCAGTATTCCACTTTAAGCCAAAAAATTTTAATTTTTGGGCAATACCATATCATATGTGGGAAATCCGCTGCGAAGTATGAGCATTTGGGGCATTTATTAAATCCTAAGTTGCCAGATCTACAGCCTCTCTCGGGGGTAAAATATGCCCTATGGAGGAATTTAGCATGGGCCTCTCGCCATGTAGCTGAGAGTGTGTTCTGAGCCACCTTTTTTATTGAGAGTTGCAGAGTTTTTTGATCTATGTTACACTGAACCATTAATGTATTCCAGAATAGTGCCAGATGTGTTAAAACGGGGAGACCCTTATTTGAACCCAGGAAATAATAACATGGTGCAATGGACATATGAGCATTTCTAGTTAGCACCAACCAGTCATCAAGTTTGCCCATGCTCCAGTTCCAGCCTTTTTCTTTGACTAATTCCAACGCATAGTGTCGGAGTTGCAAATAGGCAAAGAAGTCTCGGTTTGACAAATTAAACTCTGTGTTTATTTCCTGAAATGATTTAATGCATTGTCTCTCTTTGTCTATTATTTGATAAACATTCTTTAGACCAGCAGAGTCCCATCTTCTGAAGACCGCAGAATGAATTCCTGCTTGGAATTTAGGATTTCCTAGTATCGAGAGGTAGATAGAAGCTTTACTATTAATTAGGAGGAGCTTGGTTATTTTTTGCCAGGCTTTAAGCGGGTTGTAAAATGCTTTAAGCTTTTTAATTTCTGTCGGGATTTCTTTAATGTCTAGATGGGTCAATGCGGAGGGCCAGTAAGGATAAGAGACACTGGATTCCAATTCGTTATTTAAAACATAGTTATTACATGCAATCCAGTCTGTGACTATACGTGCAAGAAAACAGAGGTTGTAAAGCCTTATATCAGGTAAGGCCAGTCCTCCATATTCTTTTGGTACTGAAAGTTTTCCGAAAGACATTTTTGATCTTTTCCCTTGCCAGAGAAATTTTTTAAGTGCACTATTGAATGAGCGGATGTCTTTTCCAAGTAGTAATAATGGTGTATTTTGAAGAATATAAAGTAGTTTCGGTAGGAGGGCCATTTTAAATAGAGCAATCCGGCCAGAAAGTGATAAGGGCAGATTTTGCCAATCTTTAAGTTTTTCTTTAATCGTTTTGAAAACTGGAAGAATGTTAAGATTGTAGAGATCGGTACTTTTAACCGGGATATGAATCCCTAGGTATTTAAAAGATTCCGTAACCTGTCTGAAGGGGATATTTGTTACTGAATTTGTATTTTTCCTAAGCCAGAATATTTCAGATTTCGTCATATTTACTTTGTAACCTGAAAAGGAACCAAAGTGATCCATTATATGAAGAAGCTTAGGCATGTTTAATTTGGTATTTGTCATATAGACAAGCAAATCATCTGCATAGAGCCCAGTTCTTATTTCATGGTTGTGAATTTTAATACCATCCAAGGATTGTCTTATTTTAATTGCTAACGGCTCAATGGCAATATCGAAGAGGAGCGGGGAGAGAGGGCAGCCCTGACGCGTTCCTCTACCTAAGAAAATAGGAGATGAGATATTCCTATTTACTATCAGTTTTGTGGAAGGTTGGGTATAAAGATTCGCAACAAAATCAGAAAAATTACCCCTGATGCCGAAATGATTTAAAGAAGAATAGATATGCTCATGAGTGATAGAATCAAATGCCTTTTCAGCATCAATGGATATAATGGCAAGATCATGTGTACCCTCTCCCCCGCTGTCCCCCTCAGATACCGTCTCGTAATACTCTGTCACAACCAAGACCTCCCTAATTTTTGCAGCAGAGTTCCTATTATTTAGGAACCCTGATTGATCTGTATGAATGATTTTTGTGAGAGCCCCTTGTAGTCTGGATGCCAAAATTGCGGCTAAGATTTTATAATCGCCGTTAAGTAAAGCAATTGGTCTATATGACTCCTTATAAGAAGGATCTTTATCTCCTTTAAGTATCAATGTTGTATAGGAGTGAGAAAAGGAGGGGGGGATGGGTTTGCCGTCAATGTAAAAACTATTAAAAAGAATACAAAGATGCGAAGTAACTTCAGTAGACATAATTTTATAGAACTCACTAGGGAGACCATCGGGACCGGCTGCTTTATTGAAAGATAGGTTAGATATTGTTTTCCCAATCTCTTCTGCCGTGATGGGGGCGTTAAGACTATTAGTGTCTTCTAGATTTAATGTAGGATATTTAATTCCACTCCAGAAATGAGCAGATTTCTTTGTGTCATTACTATTGAGCATGTAGAGCTCCTTATAATATTGATGAAATACACCAAGAATATCGTCAGGTTTAGTAAGGTACTCCCCTTTATGCTGGAGTTTGTCTATATTTGGTTGCTTTTTTTCATTTTTGATTAGTTTAGCCAGCATTTTACCAGATTTGTTGCCATATCTATACATTCTGGCCTGGATTTTCAGTTCTTTTTGAGTTTCTTGGGATAAGATGAAGGAGTCCCTCTCGCTTTTAGCTCTCATATATTTTGCCCAGTTAAGGGAGGTTTTATTAAGCAAGTATTGATTATAAGAGTTAAGCAAAAACTTACATGCTTCTTTTTCTTTTAATCTAGTTTTCTTAAGTAGAGCAGCATTGTATGCAATGATTTCACCCCTCATTACTGCCTTCGCAGTCTCCCAGAATAGTTCAGGGTTTTCCAAATGCTCTCTATTGAACTGTACATATTCTTTATATGTATTTAAAAGCCGACTTTTAAATTTTGAATCAGATGCAAGATAATAAGGAAAGAAGAAACGAGGTGTGTTAGGGAGTGTATGAGCTAATTGTAGCACGAGAGAGATAGGTGCATGATCCGATAAGAGTATATGCATTACCTCAGCCTTGACCCTTGTTGATATAAGGCGCTCATCCATCAAGAATACATCGATTCTAGACATGGTCTTGTGAGCCTTCGAGAGGCATGTAAACATCTGAGCAGATGGGTTCTGAATCCTCCAAATGTCACATAGAGCTAAGTTGGTCTTGATTTTTCTATACATTTTAGATTCTAAGTTATCTCTCTTTTGTTTCACGTGTTTAGTATTTTGTCTGAGCCTATCTACTGGGCATTGTGGTGCCATGTTGAAATCGCCCCCTACAATCAAAAGGCCTTCTGCATAAGATAGGAGCTTCGACTGGAGAGTATTCCAGAATTCTGCATCGAACACATTTGGGCCGTAGACATTGCAAAGCGTATACAGCCTCTGTGCAATTTTTATTTTTATTAGGACATATCTCCCCCCCGGATCGGCAACAGAGCTGACAACTTCTGCCCCAATCCTTTTACCTATTAGTATTGCTACCCCCCTCTTTCTCTTAATACCAGCAGTAGAGTATATTTCTTTAACCCAGGAAGTTTTTAATTTTAAAGATTCTTCAGCAGATAAATGGGTTTCTTGTATGAAACCAATATCAGTTTGGGATTTACGTAATTGTGTAAGGATTGCCTTTCGTTTAATGGGTGTAGAAATCCCTCCTACGTTCCAAGACACTATTTTACATTTTTCTATTGGATCCATTTAATACAAAAAGAGGAGGAGAGGAAGAAAGAAGGAGAAGGGGAGAAGAGACCAAGGGAGGGAGAGAGAAGAAGGAGAAAAAGAAAAGAACAAAAACAAAAACAAAAACAGAAACAGAAACAAAAAACAAAACAAAGCAAAAAAAAAAAAAAAAAAAAAAAAAAAAAAGAAAAAGAAAAAATGAATTTAATTTACCCCGCACGTGGGGGAAGAGAGTCCCAGGACCCATGTCTGTTGGACAGCACGGGTCTACCCTAATAGGAACCTGAGTTTCAGCCATTTTTTTTATTAACTTCCAGTGTTTATTGTACTCCTGTCCTCTATTTATTAAGTTAAAGGTTCAAGTGTTTTATAGAACTTTTCAGCCTGACTGGCTTCTTCAAACCAGTGCGTTTTCTCAAGTGCTATGACCTTAAGTTTGTGGGGGTATATTATCATCGCCCGATAGCCTTTTTCTATAAATTTGGAGCAGATAGGAGCAAGCTCCCGTCTTTTAGTTGCTGTGTCCACAGAAAAATCTTGAAACAATAAGATTTTTGCCCCTTCAAAAGTAATCGGTTGCTGTCTACGATAATACTGAAATAAAGTTACTTTGTCCTGGTAGTTCAATAATTTTGCTATAACCGGTCTAGGTTTATTTCTGCTTTTATTATCTATGCGAAGGGGGCCAAGTCTATGCGCTCTCTCAACCAAAATAGGTTGATGTGTGGATGGTATTTTCAACAGTTTAGGTAATAATTCTGAAATAAAGGGAATAAGGTTCTCATTTTGTTGTTCCTCTGGAAGACCCACAACTCTCACATTGTTCCTTCTGGATCTATTCTCTAGATCCTCTAGTTTGTTTTGAATTTTTTGTATATTAGTATTTGCATTTTCAAGATTGGAACCATGCAGAGTTGTTAGGTCCTCCAGATCAGATACCCTTTGTTCCGCTTCCTGCAATCTAGAAGAAAATTGCCGAACTTCCTGTGTTAACAGGAAAATATCTTGTCTAAGTTCAGTTTTGAGAGCATCAAATTTAGGGGCCAAAGCATTTGAGATACTGGTAACAAGATTTTGAATGCTTGTTACTTCTTACAATAGCTGTACTTGATTGTATATCAGTGACAGTTTCTTGTGTGTTCCTAGGTTTCCTATCCTTTTGTCTAGCTGCCATGGCTGGAGAAGGGGTCTTATGTGTAGTGTGTAAAAATTTATCCATGGGTTGGAAAAAAAAACAATAGTGAGAGTTATTGCCGTGAAAAAAAAAAAAAAAAAAAAAAAAAAAAGGAAAGAAAAAAAAAAGATGAATAAGAAGAAAAAATACAACAAAGTAGAGGGTGAATGTGAAGTTTTGAGGAGGTAATTAATCCTCCAGCTAGGAAGTGAGGATATAGTGAGGTGATGAAAGTGACGTGAGGGTGGGGAGAAAAATAGGAAGTGCCTATATGGGGGTGCTTAATTATTTATGTGAGAGATCCAGCCATACAGGTAGGGAGAAGTGAATCTTTATTGAAAATGTGTGAGTTTTATCCCACTTGTTTACACCTAGGAGAAAGGGTACATTTTTAGATCCTCGCTACTGAGTAACAGAATCTTCCAATTAGTTTTGCGTCTTTAGTTCCCTTTATGTACACTTTATTGAATTATATTACCAGTGGATATTCATGAAGAGTTATGTTTTAACAAATATTTATTTGTATACAGGGAGTTTAGACTGGCCTATCCCTGTGCCCAGATAAATCTTTGAAAAATTTAGAAAAGTAGATTTGGTATAGAGAGTCAATGTTATCTAAACCTTCTAAGGAGGGTTAATGTTTACTTTAGTATTGAGGTCCAAGAAGGATTTTTCCTCTCAGCCCTTTCTCTTCCCTTTCCCTTTTCCCCTCCTGCTTTAGAAGAGAAGAGAAGATATATAGTTAACAGGTAGATTTACCTTGAACCTAGAGCCAATTAATAAGTTATGACAATAATATTATACTCTGAGAACTGCCCTTAACTTGAATATTAAGATAGACACAAATGGGACCCACAAGGACCTGTGATAGAATTTAGGCAGGCAAGTGCCTCCTGCGAATTAGGTTATAGAGAAAGAAATTCTGCCTCAGGTTATGTCCTTGTTTTCTCCCTGTTGCAAGAGAGACAATGTCGCTAGGAATAATACTTATAACTAAGAGTACATATGCTCTATAGTTTACCTGATAATTGTCAGGGAGGACCTAGGGTAGGCTAGTTTGAACTGTACTTAGTTCTAGGCCTTTCAGATTGCCTTACAGGATTTTTACTGTTGATTAATGCATAGAAGATAAATAATATTTACATCTTATAAGTTTGTCTTCTTTTACTATATAAGTACCGAAGGATTTGGCCTTCCTAGTCCGCTGACCTCAAGGATTTATCCTTGAATCAGTGTGCTGAATTAAAGATTCAGAGCGTATAACCTTTCTAAGATGGGCCCCCCAGTGAAAGATGAGTTACATTGGTAAACAATAGCTTATATAGTGGTTGAGTCAGCCTTTGCTCTGTGTAACCAGTTTGTGCTGAGTAGCAGTGATAGTAGTTCTAAGAGAGCTCTTGGCAGCAGTAGATTAACTCTTGTACAGAAGTCGGCCTAACAGGCCTGAAGCTTAGGTGGAAGTAAATGAGCAGTCAGGTCTTGATTTAGGAAGTATAGAAGCAAGGACTAATGGGGGCTCTAGCAGTGTTTATTACATAAGATATTCAGAAATATAAGTTCTGAATTCTAGTTTAATTTACCAGAAAGTCAGACGCATATCCCTATTGGGGTTCCCCCCTCTATCTCATTCTAAAAATAACAATAAAAGTTTTATAACAATGTTAAACCTGCCCACATAGAAGAGTATTTTAGGTAGAGACCCTTTTGACTTACAAAGCATAAATTAAGCTATGCTACGGTGAGACTAATTTTAACAATTTGGCTTTAAGGGTCTTTAATGCTTTTTAGCACAGGAAAGATATGTATTTGCAACAGTAAATTTTTCTGTAGTATGTGTTTTTCTTCTCCTTCCCTTCCTTCCCTCTTGATATGACAGTTTTATTTGCTCTTATTTATGAATGATATCTCAGCTTTTGACCTTATGTCAAGTTTAAGATCAAAGCCTATGCAGTATATATTTACATACAAATTTAAGCGTGGCTTATTGCAAGATACAGAAAAAACAAAAAAACAGAGAAACTGCCAGCACCTTGGCTAGCACAGACCTTATATGCTTAGATATACTTTGATGAGTACCAATATTGCTTGAGTAACCCACAAAAATTGAAGAAAATAACACTTATATATACAGAGAACTGCTTCAGTAATTAACTCTTGAGAGTCCAGCCTATAATTTGAGAAGCACAGATCAGCCAGTGCTCTATAGTGCCTTTTCCTGTTTCCCCATACAGGAGCAGGTCCTTCAGGTTTCAGTGAGAGGTATAGAGTTTAATAACACAGTTTATAACATGGATATTACACAAATCCTCCACAGTTTCCCTCTATAGAGGATCAGAGAACAGCAGTCCCAGGAAACCGTCTCTCTGTGCCCCTGAGCACATTAATCTTTCAAGGGCAGTCTAGCAAGGCAATGCAAGCTAAAAATTTGGCTCCAAACTATGCTTTTGCTAAGTCTTCAGAGAGTGCAATAAATCAGCCTGATGTCCGGTGAGATCCAAGAGTTCAGCTCTCTGCACATAACCCTGTGGCTCACAGTGCTGTCAACCTCAGCAAAGAGCAAGTTCAGGTACAACACATACAGATCCCCAGCAATTCTATGGCCCCCTGCTGCCCTCTACAACTATTCCTATGGCAGTAAGACTTCTAGCTTAGCTAGAGAACTCACCCCCTCCTGTGGTGTACGGCCTTTGGCGGTTGTCAGATCGCTTTCCGGCCGTTTTGGCCCAGATGATGTATCCGGCGCTCCTGAGCTGGCTCTCCCGATGGAGACCGCACTCAACTCCCCCCACGCAGCACCGGTGGGGGGGGAGTGGGCGGCGCCGCACCAGGCGGCCGATCAGCAGGGGAACAAGCTGTGTCTCCGGTCCACGCTCTCAAGCCGGGTCCAACTCCCCCCCACGCAGCACCGGTGGGGGAGGGAGAGGGGTGAGCCCCAGCTGACAGGGCCGAGAAACAGAGCAGCTGCTGGTAGGTAAGTTGGAGAGCCCACTTTGACGCTTGGCTGTCAGATGTGATAGATGCAGAGAGGGGGGAGGATCGATATCTAGAGAAAGTGTCTCAGTTCCGTTGTGAGGTAGGAAAAGAGCAGCAGGGGGCGGTTTTAGGCTTGTTAATAGCAGGAGGAAGCCGGGTCCGTGGCGCTAGATGTGATGGGGAGGAAAAAAAAAGAAAACCTTTTGACTTAAGTTGGTCTTAGTGAGTTAGGGAGTACTCTGAAATCCAGGTAGCCAACGACAAAAGTCCAACAGTGGGATGGAGTGCCACTGTTGATGGGTCCGGAGTAGTTCTTGCAGCTTGTCCAGGGGGAAGCCCCAAACCAGGGGCTGGCGCGAAAAAACTACCGCCAATGTCCAGGAGACTGGAGAGACGAGCCTAGCCACAACTGTGTAGCTCCTCCTCCACCGGAAAACCCAAAAAAAAACAAGAGCATGCAATTTTAAACAACTTTTTAATTTACTTCTATTATCTAATTTGCTTCGTTCCCTTGCTATCCTTTGCTGAAAAGCATATCTAGATAGGCTCAGTAGCTACTGATTGGTCGCTGCACATAGATGCCTTGTGTGATTGGTTCACCAATGTGGATTGCTATTTATTCAACAAAGGATATCTGATAAATTAATCAAATTAGATAATAGAAGTACATTTGAGTGTTGTTTAAAATTGTATTCTATATCTGGATCATGAAATAAAATGTTGGGGTTTAATGTCCCTTTATACTGTAGAGGGAAATAAAGTAACTGTGCCTGTATACGACAGATGCAGGCTCCCTTGTAAGGGCATCATCTGGATTCAATGTTTAAAGATTTTCTACAATGGGATATTCATGTGATAGTTTCTAGCCAGATTTTTACAGATATGCTGCATTACTTCATCAAGTGATTTAACATATGGGTAACATGTTCCTTTAACCCTGCTCTACTTCCTTGAAGTATAAATAGTAACTTTTTGGAAAACTATTCATGTGGAGAGAAGGTCAGAATCTAGGTACATGGTGATGGCAGTCTTCTAGTTTGGCAAATGGGATTAACAGTATCTTAATATAACCATGTTTTTTGTGCAAAACCGGGGAATTGGATAATAAAGCGATTATCTATCTTTTAAACCAATAAAAATATTTGAGTTGACTGTCTCTTTAAAAGAAAACCTCATTTTCCGTTTTGGTGAGATTTTTCTCTAAATCAAAAAGAAAACTGCAGGATATTAATTTCTGTAAGAAAGTGGCTTCAGTTTATCTCAAACAGGATTTCTCACACTGAAAATCGTTAAACTGCTATTTGACAAGGTTAAAAAAATAGTTCAAAGTTGCAGAACTCACTGTACAGACTGTATTTTCAAAATCCCGCTGTATAGACCACAATTTCCTAACCTCAGTTTCACTGGGCAGGTCACGATTTCCAAACCTCACCCTCACTATACAGAATGGTTTTTCTCTTTGCTGCATTTCTGTAAGAAGAATAAACAAGACTAAATGACAAATATTTCAATCCCGATCATGAAGATGCTATTGCCAAGAGAAACGCCATTCATAAAGACGAGTATACTGTATTTCACAATTCAAGAAACGTGATTATGAAATAAAAATGAAGATATTAAGAGCGTCATTGCTAAACGCCATTTCTCGTTGTTGCTTTTGTGATTTCCATTTTCTTGCATTTCCTGCAGATTTCGTTACCTGTATGAGAGATCATATATCTGTCTATTTAAATACATATACATATGTAAATGTCTGTCCTGCCCACTAATGAGGGACTATACAATAGAGCTTAAATATAGGTTAAATGAATCTAGACCATATATTGATATATACATCTAGAATGCTTATGTTGCCATTTAAGTGTGTATTGCACATATGTAGAATAATAGAATAATTCCAAATCTTCTTGGAATACTGTCAAACATGTCAAAAAGTCCGGTTTTGCCCTTTCAACACCCTTTGTGTGTTTAATTTGATGTGCATACAAAGAGAGAAGCGCTCTACCAGGAACGAACAACAGCTCAGTGGCTTGTTCTATGGCGATTTACCACCCGGAAGCAGCCTCTTTTAGACCAGTGTGCTTTTCACAGAAGAAAACTTTCCTGAAGTATATCAGTCTGATCCCGCCAAGTAAGGTCAGTCCAGCCCCGAAATACCAGGCAATTCTCCTCTGAACAAGGAACATGACAACCCCAGACGATCGTTTCGGCCTCCTATGGGCCTCGTCAGTGAGGTGCAGCCACATTCCTCTAAGCACACTGGGCAAGGAGTCCATGTCTGGTTTCCCCCATCACCCATAGGGAGACTTCCTCAGGGTCATAATAATTTGATGTGTCCATTTTATTGCCAAAATAAAGTGTAAAACTTGTGGTTGAGAGAATTGTGATCACTGAAGCCATTGCTGCGTATGTATCATATGGGCATTTTTCCTTCTATCTGCTCCATCCCCAAAATGGAATTTGTATTATGTCTCAGAACATGAAAAATGCAGATCGGGACCTAAAATAAAAGGGACCTCAAATATTATTTTGTGGGCAATTGGGGGACATATAAAACATTAACCAGAGGTTATTTATCCTGTGCCCGTAAATGTGCGAATTTGCCAGATTGCTGGCACGCAATTAATTAGCGCTCAACTTGTAATCTAGCCCTTACTAATTTGTGAAACAAAATGTTTTACTGTACATAGCCATAGGATCAAACATATACAGATAAAAGCAAATAAACATAGAGCATTTTGTTGCAGAAGTATTGAAGCAGTTTGCATAAATAATTAAACATTATGTGCTATGTAATAACCCTGCTTTCTTTCCTAAGAAATGGTCAGTCCACGGCTTGAGTAATTACTGTTGGGAATATCACTCCTGGCCAGTAGGAGAAGGCAAAGAGCACCACAGTTACACTGCTAAGTATCACTCCCTTACCCACAACTCCCAGACATTCTCTTTGCCTTCGGTGCATGGAGAAGGTGAAGTTTAGGTGTCTGAAGAAAAATTTTGATTTCATCTACAAGCAAGTTTTGGGGTATAGCCGTATTCCACGTCATTCCTTGCAGTTGGGTAGTGGTGGCTTTAAAGCAGTTAGGAACTTGTAAAGAGGTACTTACTGAGTTTTCCTGACAATTGCTGCCCCAGTTTAGAAAGCCAGAATTGACTATCAGGCTCGTGAGGACGCAAAATTCCGTTTTTTATTGCGTCATTCATGGAGTGAAAAAAATTTTGGCCGCGAAGTTGCATCTATGGTGACGTTACTTCTTTTGGCGCACAGTCGCGTTTGTTATGATGCGAGTTGCGTCATTTCCTGGTGTTAGCTTTGGCGCCAAAAAATGTTTCACTTTTTTTGCGTCATGCATCATACTTGGCCAACAATGTATTTGTATATTACCCCTGTTCCTTTAATGCTTCTGGTTCTCTTTATATCTTAAAGGGCTAAGATGCTTACTTTTTTGCATATACTTTAGCATAAGCATTTTTTCCCATTTTCCCATTCCTGACACTGCTATATGAGGAAATTGAATATTTTGCTTAAATGTTGTTTTTTTTCTTTTTACATTTTGCAAGATGTCTCAGTCTGATCCTGCCTCTGATGTTGCTGTAGAAACCATGCTGCTGAACACAGTTCTACCAAAGCTAAGTGTGTTTGTTGTAAATTAGCTGATGTTATTTCTTCAGCTCAATTATGTGGCATCTGTCATGACAAGCTGTTAAATGCTGATAATGTTTATATTAGTACAAATACTTTTCTTTTGTGACCGCTGCTTCATAACTGCTGTTTCTGGTGAGCCTGCAGGCTCGCCAGAAACACGGGGGAGCTTGATACATATGCCCCATTGTCTGCTATTCTGCCTTCAAATAAACGTAAAATATCTTTTAAAACTTCTAATAATTCTGATGAAATTTGTATTGATCGACAACATACTGAAGTATCTTCTGCTGATAAGGATCTCTCTGGTTCAGACGATCATGAATCAGGCTCTGAAATTGATAAATCTTCCTATATGTTTAAGATTGATTATATTCCTTCTTTGTTGAAGGAAGTTCTGGTTACTTTGGGTATTGAAGAGTCTAGTCCTCTTGATAACAAAGCCATTAAGCATTTAAATTCTGTTTTTAAACCTCCAAAGGTTGCTCCTGGGGTTTTTTCTATTTCAGATGCTGTCTCTGATATGATTACTAAAGAATGGTCTAAGCCTGGTTATTTTTTTAATCCTTCTTCTAGGTTTAAGAAGTCGTATCATTTACTTGTGGCTAATTTAGAGTTTTGGGAAAAAGTCTTTAAGTTGAATGGGCTATTTCCACTCTTGTCAGACGTACTACTATCCCTATGGAAGATAGTACTTCTTTTAAGGATCTTTTAGACAGGAAGATTGAATCTTATCTCAGAAAAGCTTATTTACATTCTGGCTATATTCTTAGACATGCCATTTCTATGGCTGATGTGGCTGCTGCTTCAACTTTTTGGTTGGAAAGTTTAGCTCGTCAGGTAGAGGATTCTGATTTGTCTAGCTTTGTTCTTCTGCTTCAACGTGCTAATACTTTAATTTGTGATGCTATATTTGACATTATTAAGATTGATGTTAAATCTATGTACTTAGCTATTTTAGCTAGAAGAGCTTTATGGCTTAAATCTTGGAATGCTGACATGGTGTCTAAATCTAGATTACTATCTCTATCTTTCCAGGGTAAGAATTTATTTGGTTCTCAATTGAATTCTATTATTTCCACTATCACTGGGGTGAAGAGAGTTTTTCTACCCCAAGATAAAAAATCTAAGGTTACACTTAAAGCTCCTAAAAACCACTCCTTCCCCTAAGGCCTCTGGTTCCAATTGGAGACCATCTTCAAATTGGAATAAAACCAAGCCTTATAAAAAACCAAATCCAGCCCCGAAAGAGTGCATGAAGGTACAGCCCTCAATCCAGTTCAGCTGGTGGGGGGCAGATTGAAATTATTTCAGGATGTTTGGACAGGTTCTGTTCAGAATTAGTGAATTCACAATATTGTGTCAAAATGGTATCAAATAGGTTTCAGAATAAGACCTCCCGTGGGAAGATTCTTTCTTTCTCATGTTTCAAGAAATCCTGTGAAGGTTCAGGCTTTTCTGAAATGTGTTTCAGACCTAGAGCTTACAGAGGTGATTGTACCAGTTCCTCTTCAGGAACAGGGTTTGGGGTTCTATTCAAATCTATTCATTGTACCAAAGAAAGATAATTCTTTCAGATCAGTTCTGGATCTGAAGTTTTTAAATCATTTGTAAGAGTCACAACTTTCAAGATGGTGACTATAAGGACTTTTCTGCCTTTTATTCAGCAAGTGCATTTTATGTCCACAATAGACTTACAGTATGCTTATCTTCACATTCCAATTCATCCAGACCACTATCAGTTTCTGAGATTCTATTTACTAGACAAGCATTACCAATTTGTCGCTCTTCCATTTGACCTAGCAATAGCTCCAAGAATCTTCTCAAAGATTCTCGGTGCCCTTCTATATGTAATCAGAGAGCAGGGTATTGCGGTGTTTCCTTATTTGGACGATATCTTGGTACTAGCTCAGTTTTTTCATTTAGCAGAATCTCACACAAAACAACTATTGTCATTTCTTCAAAGGCATGGTTGGAGCATCAATTTACAAAAGAGTTTCTTGATTCCTCAAACAAGGGTCACCTTTTTAGGTTTCCCGATAGATTCAGTATCCATGACTCTATCTTTAACAGACAAGAGGAGAATTAAATTGGTTTTAGCTTGTCTAAACCTTCAGTCTTGATTATTCCCTTCAGTAGCTATGTGCATGGAAGTTTTAGGTCTTATGATTGCAGTATCGGACGCGATCCCCTTTGCTCGTTTTCACATGAGACCTCTGCAGCTTTGCATGCTGAATCAATGGTGCAGGGATTATACTCAGATATCACAACTGATATTCTTGAATCCCAAAATTAAACTCTCTCTGTCTTGGTGGTTGGACCATTACCGTATTGTTCAAGGGGCCCCTTTTGTTTGTCCTTCCTGGACTGTGATCTCAATGGATGCAAGTCTTGCAGGTTGGGGAGATGTCCGGGGGTCTCTGACAGCACAAGGGGTTTGGAAACCTCAAGAGGCAATTGGGAAGCAGATTTTCTCAGTTGTCAGACTTTGCATCTGGGGGAGTGGTCCCTCCATCCAGATGTGTTTGATCAGATTCTGCTGATGTGGGGTCTTCCAGAAATAGATCTGATGGCCTCCCGTCTGAACAAGAAACTTCCCAGATACCTTTCCAGGTCCAAGGATCCGCAGGCAGAGATGGTGGATGCTTTAGCAGTTCCTTGGTTTTACCAACCTGCTTACATATTTCCGCCTCTAGTTCTTCTTCCAAAGGTGATCTCCAAGATCATAATGAAACAATCTTATGTGTTTCTGATAGCGCCAGCATGGCCTCACAGGTTTTGGTATGCGGATCTTGTCCGGATGTCCAGTTGCAAACCTTGGCCACTTCCTTTAAGGCCAGACCTTCTGTCTCAAGGGCTGTTTTTCCATCAGGATCTCAAATCTCTAAATTTGAAGGTATGGAAGTTGAACACTTAGTTCTTAGTCATAGAGGTTTCTCTGACTCAGTGGTTAGCACTATGTTACAGGCTCGTAAGTCTGTTTCAAGGAAGATTTATTATCGGGTTTGGAAAACCTATATTTCATGTGCTCCTCTCATAATTTTTTTTGGCATTCTTTTAGAATTCCTAGGATTTTACAGTTTTTTCAGGATGGTTTGGATAAGGGTTTGTCTGCAAATACTTTGAAGGGACAAATCACTGCTCTTTATGTCTTATTTTATAGACAGATTGCTAAACTTCCTGATATTCACTGTTTTGGTTTGTATCAAAAAGGTTATTAAATCTCTTTCTCCTCCTTGGAGTCTCAATTTGGTTTTAAGGATTTTGCAGGCTCCTCCTTTTGAGCCTATGCATTCTTTGGATATTAAACTACTTTCTTGGAAAGTGTTATTTCTTTTAGCTATCTCTTCTGCTAGAAGAGTTTCTGAGTTGTCGGCTCTCCCATGTGAGTCTCCTTATCTGATTTTCTATCAAGATAAAGCTGTGTTGCGGACTTCATTTAAATTTCTGCCTAAGTTGTGAATTCTAACAACATTAATAGGGAAATTGTTGTTCCTTCCTTGTGTCCTAATCCCAAGAATTCTCTTGAAAGATGTCTACATTCTTTGGATGTGGTAAGAGCTTTGAAATACTATGTTGAGGCTACTAAGGATTTCAGAAAGACTTCTAGTCTATTTGTTATTTTCTCTGGTTCCAGGAAAGGTCAAAAAGATTCTGCCATTTCTTTGGCATCTTGGTTAAAAATTTTGATTCACAAAGCTTAATTGGAGGCAGGGCAGTGTCTGCATCAGAGAATTACAGCTCATTCTACTAGATCAGTTGCCACTTCTTGGTCTTTCAAGAATGAAGCTTCAGTTGATCAGATTTGCAAAGCAGCAACTTGGAGGCCTATTTATCAAGCCGTCAACCGCAAATACGCTGGAATTCCGCAGCGTAATTGTGGTGAGCCTGATTCACCCTATTTATCAAAGCCTACAGACCGGCAAAAGTTGAAATTTGTGACGTAAGATACGATTCGCCGGTCTCAGTCCGACACAGATCGATGCTTACGTCATTACAGATGTTCCAAATACAAATTTGGCACTATCTGACAACTTTTGCAAGTTATCAAACGTCTAACAGGTACGCTCACCACTATTCCGGCCCAGCATACCTGCTTTTCAATCCGCCACCCTGGAGGCCGTGGATGCCATAGGAATCAATGGGAGTCTGAAAGCAGCGAAAGCTTATGTTCACTGCTGCCCGATATCCCATTGATTTCTATGGTTTACACCTAACACCCTAACATAAGCCCCGAGTCTAAACACCCCTAATCTGTCGCCCCGACATCGCCGCCACCTAAATAATGTTATAAACCCCTATTCTGCCGCTCCCAGACCCCGCCGCCACCTAAATAAATGTATTAACCCCTATCCCGCTGCTCACGAAAATCCCCACAACTAAATAAAAGTTATTAACCCCTAAACCCCTGGCCCGGATCCCGGACCCCGCCGCCACGTAAATAAATATATTAACCCCTATTCCTCCGTTCCCGGAGCCCATCACAACTAAATAAAGTTATTAACCCCTAAACCCCTGGCCTCCCACATCACTACCACTTACTAAACCTATTAACCCCTAAACCGCCAGCCCCCACATCGCCATAAACTAAATTAACCTATTAACCCCTAAACCTAACAACCCGCTAACTGTACATTAAAATTAAATCATCCCTATCTTATAATAAATGTAAACTTACCTTTAGAATTAAATTAAACTATATTAAACTATTAATTAACCTACCCTAATTATTATACTGAAATTACAATAAACTATATTAAACTAATAATTAACCTACCCTAACTATTATACTACAATTACATTAAACTATATTAAACTAATAATTAACCTACCCTAACTGTTATACTAAAATTACATTAAACTACAAATTAAATTAGCTATATTATATATTTAAAAACCTAACCTTACTCAAATTATTTAAATCTACTATTAAAAATTACTAAGTTACAAAAGACTAACAACTAAGTTACACAAAATAAAAAACACTAAGTTACAAAAAAACTAACAACTAAGTTACACAAAATAAAAAACACTAAGTTACAAAAAAAATAAGCACTAAATTACACAAAATAAAAAAATAAATGATCAAATATTTAAACTAATTACACCTAATCTAAGAGCCCTATGAAAATAAAAAAGCCCCACAAAATAAAGAAACCCCTAACCTACAATAAACTACCAATGGCCCTTAAAAGGGCCTTTTGCGGGGCATTGCCCCAAAGAAATCAGCTCTTTTACCTGTAAATAAAAATACAAATACCCCCTCAACAGTAAAACCCACCACCCACCCAACCAACCAACCCCCCCAAATAAAATTCTATCTAAAAAACCTAAGCTCCCCATTGCCCTAAAAAGTGCATTTTAATTGGCATTGCCCTTAAAAGGGCATTTAGCTCTTTTTCTGCCCAAAGTCCCTAACCTTGTTATTGAGCTTGCATTCTATTGGCTGATTGGAATAGCCAGTAGAATGCGAGCTCAATCCTATTGGCTAATTGCAACAGCCAATAGGATTTTTTCCACCTTAATTCCTATTGGCTGATAGAATTCCAATCGGAATGTAAGGAAAGCCATCTTGGATGACGTCATTTAAAGGGAAACTTCATTGTTCCAGAAGACGTCAGAAGAAGAGGATGCTCCGCGCCGGATGTCTTGAAGATGGAGCTGCTCCGCGCCAGATGGATGAAAATTGAAGATGCCGTCTGGATGAAGACTTCTGCCGGCTTGGATGAGGACTTCGGCACGCTTGGATGAAGACTTCTGCTGGCTTCGCTGAGGACTTCTGCCGCTTCTTTGAGGATGGATGTCAGGTCTTCAAAAACTGTAAGTGGATCTTTGGGGTTTAGTGTTTTTTTAAGGGTTTATTGGGTGGGTTTTAATTTTAGATTAGGGACTTTGGGCGAAAAAAGAGCTAAATGCCCTTTTAAGGGCAATGCCCATCCAAATGCCCTTTTCAGGGCAATGGGGAGCTTAGGTTTTTTAGAAAGAATTTTATTTGGGGGGATGGTTGTGTGGGTGGTGGGTTTTACTGTTGGGGGGTATTTTTATTTTTATTTACAGGCCCGCAAAAGGCCCTTTTAAAGGCCATTGGTAGTTTATTGTAGGCTAGGTTTTTTTTTGGGTTGGGGGCTTTTTTATTTTCATAGGGCTCTTAGATTAGGTGTAATTAGTTTAAATATTTGATCATTCATTTTTTATTTTGTGTAATTTTTTTGTAACTAACGGCTAGATTTAGAGTTTTGTCGGTAAGGACCCGCGTAGCTAACGCTGGCTTTTTTCTGGCCACACCATAAAAATAACTCTGGTATTGAGAGTCCACATAAAGGCTGCGTTAGGCTCCAAAAAAGGAGCGTGGAGCATATTTAACGCCACTGCAACTCTCGATACCAGAGTTGCTTACGGACGCGGCCAGCCTCAAAAACGTGCTCGTGCACGATTCCCCCATAGGAAACAATGGGGCTGTTTGAGCTGAAAAAAAACCTAACACCTGCAAAAAAGCTGCGTTCAGCTCCTAACGCAGCCCCATTGTTTGCTATGGGGAAGCACTTCCTACGTCTGCACCTAACACTCTAACATGTACCCCGAGTCTAAACACCCCTAACCTTACACTTATTAACCCCTAATCTGCCGCCCCCGCTATCGCTGACCCCTGCATATTATTATTAACCCCTAATCTGCCGCTCCGTAAACCGCCGCTACTTACATTATCCCTATGTACCCCTAATCTGCTGCCCCTAACACAGCCGACACCTATATTATATTTATTAACCCCTAATCTGCCCCCCACAACGTCGCCTCCACCTGCCTACACTTATTAACCCCTAATCTGCCGACCGGACCTGAGCGCTACTATAATAAAGTTATTAACCCCTAATCCACCTCACTAACCCTATAATAAATAGTATTAACCCCTAATCTGCCCTCCCTAACATCGCCGACACCTAACTTCAATTATTAACCCCTAATCTGCTGACTGGAGCTCACCGCTATTCTAATAAATGTATTAACCCCTAAAGCTAAGTCTAACCCTAACACTAACACCCCCCTAAGTTAAATATAATTTACATCTAACGAAATTAATTATCTCTTATTAAATAAATTATTCCTATTTAAAGCTAAATACTTACCTGTAAAATAAATCCTAATATAGCTACACTATAAATTATAATTATATTATAGCTATTTTAGGATTAATATTTATTTTACAGGTAACTTTGTAATTATTTTAACCAGGTACAATAGCTATTAAATAGTTAATAACTATTTAATAGTTACCTAGTTAAAATAATAACAAAATTACCTGTAAAATAAATCCTAACCTAAGTTACAATTAAACCTAACACTACACTATCATTAAATTAATTAAATAAAATATCTACAATTACCTACAATTAAACCTAACACTACACTATCAATACATTAATTAAATACAATATCTACAAATAACTACAATGAAATAAACTAACTAAAGTACAAAAAATAAAAAAGAACTAAGTTACAAAAAATAAAAAAATATTTACAAACATAAGGAAAATCTTACAACAATTTTAAACTAATTACACCTACTCTAAGCCCCCTAATAAAATAACAAAGCCCCCCAAAATAAAAAATGCCCTACCCTATTCTAAATTACTAACGTTCAAAGCTCTTTTACCTTACCAGCCCTGAACAGGGCCCTTTGCGGGGCATGCCCCAAAGAATTCAGCTCTTTTGCCTGTAAAAAAAAACATACAATAACCCCCCCCAACATTACAGCCCACCACCCACATACCCCTAATCTAACCCAAACCCCCCTTAAATAAACCTAACACTAAGCCCCTGAAGATCATCCTACATTGTCTTCACCATACCAGGTTCACCGATCCATCCTGGCTCCAAAATCTTCATCCAACCCAAGCGGGGGCTGGCGATCCATCATCCGGCGGCTGAAGAGGTCCAGAAGAGGCTCCAAAGTCTTCATCCTATCCGGGAAGAAGAGTAGATCCGGACCGGCAACCATCATCTTCCAAGCGGCATCTTCTATCTTCATCCGATGAGGACCGGCTCCATCCTGAAGACCTCCACCGCGGACCCATCTTCATCCGGCGACGTCCAACTGAAGAATGACGGTTCCTTTAATTGACGTCATCCAAGATGGCGTCCCTCGAATTCCGATTGGCTGATAGGATTCTATCAGCCAATCGGAATTAAGGTAGGAATATTCTGATTGGCTGATGGAATCAGCCAATCAGAATCAAGTTCAATCCGATTGGCTGATCCAATCAGCCAATCAGATTGAGCTCGCATTCTATTGGCTGTTCCGGTCAGCCAATAGAATGTGAGCTCAATCTGATTGGCTGATTGGATCAGCCAATCGGATTGATCTTGATTCTGATTGGCTGATTCCATCAGCCAATCAGAATATTCGAATATTCCTACCTTAATTACCTATCTTTTACCTATCTTTTAAACCAATAAAAATATTTGAGTTGACTGTCCCTTTAAAAGAAAACCTCATTTTCCGTTTTGGTGAGATTTTTCTCTAAATCAAAAAGAAAACTGCAGGATATTAATTTCTGTAAGAAAGTGGCTTCAGTTTATCTCAAACAGGATTTCTCACACTGAAAATCGTTAAACTGCTATTTGACAAGGTTAAAAAAATAGTTCAAAGTTGCAGAACTCACTGTACAGACTGTATTTTCAAAATCCCGCTGTATAGACCACAATTTCCTAACCTCAGTTTCACTGGGCAAGTCACGATTTCCAATCCTCACCCTCACTATACAGAATGGTTTTTCTCTTTGCTGCATTTCTGTAAGAAGAATAAACAAGACTAAATGACAAATATTTCAATCCCGATCATGAAGATGCTATTGCCAAGAGAAACGCCATTCATAAAGACGAGTATACTGTATTTCACAATTCAAGAAACGTGATTATGAAATAAAAATGAAGATATTAAGAGCGTCATTGCTAAACGCCATTTCTCGTTGTTGCTTTTGTGATTTCCATTTTCTTGCATTTCCTGCAGATTTCGTTACCTGTATGAGAGATCATATATCTGTCTATTTAAATACATATACATATGTAAATGTCTGTCCTGCCCACTAATGAGGGACTATACAATAGAGCTAAATATAGGTTAAATGAATCTAGACCATATATTGATATATACATCTAGAATGCTTATGTTGCCATTTAAGTGTGTATTGCACATATGTAGAATAATAGAATAATTCCAAATCTTCTTGGAATACTGTCAAACATGTCAAAAAGTCCGGTTTTGCCCTTTCAACACCCTTTGTGTGTTTAATTTGATGTGTCCATTTTATTGCCAAAATAAATTGTAAAACTTGTGGTTGAGAGAATTGTGATCACTGAAGCCATTGCTGTGTATGTATCACATGGGCATTTTTCCTTCTATCTGCTCCATCCCCAAAATGGAATTTGTATTATGTCTCAGAACATGAAAAATGCAGATCGGGACCTAAAATAAAAGGGACCTCAAATATTATTTTGTGGGCAATTGGGGGACATATAAAACATTAACAAGAGGTTATTTATCCTGTGCCCGTAAATGTGCGAATTTGCCAGATTGCTGGCACGCGATTAATTAGCGCTCAACTTGTAATCTAGCCCTTACTAATTTGTGAAACAAAATGTTTTACTGTACATAGCCATAGGATTAAACATATACAGATAAAAGCAAATAAACATAGAGCATTTTGTTGCAGAAGTATTGAGGCAGTTTGCATAAATAATTAAACATTATGTGCTATGTAATAACCCTGCTTTCTTTCCTAAGAAATGGTCAGTCCACGGCTTGAGTAATTACTGTTGGGAATATCACTCCTGGCCAGTAGGAGAAGGCAAAGAGCACCACAGTTACACTGCTAAGTATCACTCCCTTACCCACAACTCCCAGACATTCTCTTTGCCTTCGGTGCATGGAGAAGGTGAAGTTTAGGTGTCTGAAGAAAAATTTTGATTTCATCTACAAGCAAGTTTTGGGGTATAGCCGTATTCCACGTCATTCCTTGCAGTTGGGTAGTGGTGGCTTTAAAGTAGTTAGGAACTTGTAAAGAGGTACTTACTGAGTTTTCCTGACAATTGCTGCCCCAGTTTAGAAAGCCAGAATTGACTATCATCTACAAGCAAGTTTTGGGGTATAGCCGTATTCCACGTCATTCCTTGCAGTTGGGTAGTGGTGGCTTTAAAGCAGTTAGGAACTTGTAAAGAGGTACTTACTGAGTTTTCCTGACAATTGCTGCCCCAGTTTAGAAAGCCAGAATTGACTATCATCTACAAGCAAGTTTTGGGGTATAGCCGTATTCCACGTCATTCCTTGCAGTCAGGTAGTGGTGGCTTTAAAGCAGTTAGGGACTTGTAAAGAGGTACTTACTGAGTTTTCCTGACAATTGCTGCCCCAGTTTAGAAAGCCAGAATTGACTACTCTGTTCTTTCTTTTTCAAAGGTCTCTGTGAAGAACGGTGTCTTCTCATTCCTTGTAACTGTCTACGTGTAACTGTCTTCATGTAAGTGGCAAGAATCCATGAACTAGTGACATATGGGATATACATTCCTACCAGGAGGGGGCAAAGTTTCCCAAACCTCAAAATGCCTGTTAAATACACCTCCCACCACACTGATACCTTAGTTTTACAAACTTTGCCTCCTATGGAGGTAGTGAAGCAAGTTGTGCTTGATTTCTTCTGTGACATGCACTTCTAAGCATTCTGAAGCCCAATTCCTCTCAGAGTACAGTGTTTGTCAGAGAAATGTGAAGGGAGTATTGCCTGTTGATTTTTATGATTTCACCCATGGGAAATCTATTCAAAGGCTCTCTGTAATCGGTCGCAGGGATTTATCCCCTGCCTCCCTTTTCAGATCGACGTTATACTCTTATACTATCACCTCATGTGGATAGGTGTCTTCTGGTAAGTATGTATAATTTTTTTAAGACACTCTCAGCTATGTTTAGTGCTTTATATTATATTGCAAAGTTTTAAATATATGTGTTTGCTTATTTTTGCCATGAGTCAGGTCTATGTATATTTCCCTTTTTTTGCAGACTATCAGTTTCAGTATGGAAATTATGTTTGGGAAAATTATTTTCTTACCTGGGGTTCCAGTTATTCTAATTTGACTTTGTTTTCCAATTTTTGCGGGCAAACTAGGCTCGTGAGGACGCAAAATTCCGTTTTTTATTGCGTCATTCATGGAGTGAAAAAATTTTGGCCGCGAAGTTGCATCTATGGTGACGTTACTTCTTTTGGCGCACAGTCGCGTTTGTTATGATGCGAGTTGCGTCATTTCCTGGTGTTAGCTTTGGCGCCAAAAAATGTTTCACTTTTTTTTGCGTCATGCATCATACTTGGCCAACAATATATTTGTATATTACCCCTGTTCCTTTAATGCTTCTGGTTCTCTTTATATCTTAAAGGGCTAAGATGCTTACTTTTTTGCATATACTTTAGCATAAGCATTTTTTTCCATTTTCCCATTCCTGACACTGCTATATGAGGAAATTGAATATTTTGCTTAAATGTTGTTTTTTTTCTTTTTACATTTTGCAAGATGTCTCAGTCTGATCCTGCCTCTGATGTTGCTGTAGAAACCATGCTGCTGAACACAGTTCTACCAAAGCTAAGTGTGTTTGTTGTAAATTAGCTGATGTTATTTCTTCAGCTCAATTATTTGGCATCTGTCATGACAAGCTGTTAAATGCTGATAATGTTTATATTAGTACAAATACTTTGTCTGTTGTTTCTTCAACATCTAATGTACCTGATATTGCTGCAGATGTAAAGAATGATATTGCTGCAGCTATAGAAAAGGCTATGGCCTCTAGTTATCAGTGCGGATCAGGTCCAACAGACATCGCTGAATACGGCGAGCAATATGCTCACCGTATTCAGCATTGCACCAGCAGCTCACAAGAGCAGCAGCAGCTCCAGCAGCTCACAGACTCATGGCCAATAGGCCACCAGCAGGGGGGTGTCAATCAATCTGATCGTACTCGATTGGGTTGACTTGCGGCGATATCTGTCCGCCTGCTCAGAGCAGGCGGACAGGTTATGGAGCAACGGTCTTTGTGACCGCTGCTTCATAACTGCTGTTTCTGGTGAGCCTGCAGGCTCGCCAGAAACACGGGGGAGCTTGATACATATGCCCCATTGTCTGCTATTCTGCCTTCAAATAAACGTAAAATATCTTTTAAAACTTCAAATAATTCTGATGAAATTTGTATTGATCAACAACATACTGAAGTATCTTCTGCTGATAAGGATCTCTCTGGTTCAGAGGATCATGAATCAGACTCTGAAATTGATAAATCTTCCTATATGTTTAAGATTGATTATATTCGTTCTTTGTTGAAGGAAGTTCTGGTTACTTTGGGTATTGAAGAGTCTAGTCCTCTTGATAACAAAGCCATTAAGCATTTAAATTCTGTTTTTAAACCTCCAAAGGTTGCTCCTGGGGTTTTTTCTATTTCAGATGCTGTCTCTGATATGATTACTAAAGAATGGTCTAAGCCTGGTTATTTTTTTAATCCTTCTTCTAGGTTTAAGAAGTCGTATCCTTTACTTGTGGCTAATTTATAGTTTTGGGAAAAAGTCTTTAAGTTGAATGGGCTATTTCCACTCTTGTCAGACGTACTACTATCCCTATGGAAGATAGTACTTCTTTTAAGGATCTTTTAGACAGGAAGATTGAATCTTATATCAGAAAAGCTTATTTACATTCTGGCTATATTCTTAGAAATGCCATTTCTATGGCTGATGTGGCTGCTGCTTCAAATTTTTGGTTGGAAAGTTTAGCTCGTCAGGTAGAGGATTCTGATTTGTCTAGCTTTGTTCTTCTGCTTCAACGTGCTAATACTTTAATTTGTGATGCTATATTTGACATTATTAAGATCGATGTTAAATCTATGTACTTAGCTATTTTAGCTAGAAGAGCTTTATGGCTTAAATCTTGGAATGCTGACATGGTGTCTAAATCTAGATAACCATCTCTATCTTTCCAGGGTAAGAATTTATTTGGTTCTCAATTGAATTCTATTATTTCCACTATCACTGGGGTGAAGAGAGTTTTTCTACCCCAAGATAAAAAATCTAAGGTTACACTTAAAGCTCCTAAAAACCACTCCTTCCCCTAAGGCCTCTGGTTCCAATTGGAGACCATCTTCAAATTGGAATAAAACCAAGCCTTATAAAAAACCAAATCCAGCCCCGAAAGAGTGCATGAAGGTACAGCCCTCAATCCAGTTCAGCTGGTGGGGGGCAGATTGAAATTATTTCAGGATGTTTGGACAGGTTCTGTTCAGAATTAGTGAATTCACAATATTGTGTCAAAAGGGTATCAAATAGGTTTCAGAATAAGACCTCCCGTGGGAAGATTCTTTCTTTCTCATGTTTCAAGAAATCCTGTGAAGGTTCAGGCTTTTCTGAAATGTGTTTCAGACCTAGAGCTTACAGAGGTGATTGTACCAGTTCCTCTTCAGGAACAGGGTTTGGGGTTCTATTCAAATCTATTCATTGTACCAAAGAAAGATAATTCTTTCAGATCAGTTCTGGATCTGAAGTTTTTAAATCATTTGTAAGAGTCACAACTTTCAAGATGGTGACTATAAGGACTTTTCTGCCTTTTATTCAGCAAGTGCATTTTATGTCCACAATAGACTTACAGTATGCTTATCTTCACATTCCAATTCATCCAGACCACTATCAGTTTCTGAGATTCTATTTTCTAGACAAGCATTACCAATTTGTCGCTCTTCCATTTTACCTAGCAATAGCTCCAAGAATCTTCTCAAAGATTCTCGGTGCCCTTCTATATGTAATCAGAGAGCAGGGTATTGCGGTGTTTCCTTATTTGGACGATATCTTGGTACTAGCTCAGTTTTTTCATTTAGCAGAATCTCACACAAAACAACTATTGTCGTTTCTTCAAAGGTATGGTTGGAGCATCAATTTACAAAAGAGTTTCTTGATTCCTCAAACAAGGGTCACCTTTTTAGGTTTCCCGATAGATTCAGTATCCATGACTCTATCTTTAACAGACAAGAGGAGAAATTGGTTTTAGCTTGTCTAAACCTTCAGTCTTGATTATTCCCTTCAGTAGCTATGTGCATGGAAGTTTTAGGTCTTATGATTGCAGTATCGGACGCGATCCCCTTTGCTCGTTTTCACATGAGACCTCTGAAGCTTTGCATGCTGAATCAATGGTGCAGGGATTATACTCAGATATCACAACTGATATTCTTGAATCCCAAAATTAAACTCTCTCTGTCTTGGTGGTTGGACCATTACCGTATTGTTCAAGGGGCCCCTTTTGTTTGTCCTTCCTGGACTGTGATCTCAATGGATGCAAGTCTTGCAGGTTGGGGAGCTGTCCGGGGGTCTCTGACAGCACAAGGGGTTTGGAAACCTTAAGAGGCAATTGGGAAGCAGATTTTCTCAGTTGTCAGACTTTGCATCTGGGGGAGTGGTCCCTCCATCCAGATGTGTTTGATCAGATTCTGCTGATGTGGGGTCTTCCAGAAATAGATCTGATGGCCTCCCGTCTGAACAAGAAACTTCCCAGATACCTTTCCAGGTCCAAGGATCCGCAGGCAGAGATGGTGGATGCTTTAGCAGTTCCTTGGTTTTACCAACCTGCTTACATATTTCCGCCTCTAGTTCTTCTTCCAAAGGTGATCTCCAAGATCATAATGAAACAATCTTATGTGTTTCTGATAGCGCCAGCATGGCCTCACAGGTTTTGGTATGCAGATCTTGTCCGGATGTCCAGTTGCAAACCTTGGCCACTTCCTTTAAGGCCAGACCTTCTGTCTCAAGGGCTGTTTTTCCATCAGGATCTCAAATCTCTAAATTTGAAGGTATGGAAGTTGAAAACTTAGTTCTTAGTCATAGAGGTTTCTCTGACTCAGTGGTTAGCACTATGTTACAGGCTCGTAAGTCTGTTTCAAGGAAGATTTATTATCGGGTTTGGAAAACCTATATTTCATGTGCTCCTCTCATAAATTTTCTTGGCATTCTTTTAGAATTCCTAGGATTTTACAGTTTTTTCAGGATGGTTTGGATAAGGGTTTGTCTGCAAATACTTTGAAGGGACAAATCACTGCTCTTTATGTCTTATTTTATAGACAGATTGCTAAACTTCCTGATATTCACTGTTTTGGTTCGTATCAAAAAGGTTATTAAATCTCTTTCTCCTCCTTGGAGTCTCAATTTGGTTTTAAGGATTTTGCAGGCTCCTCCTTTTGAGCCTATGCATTCTTTGGATATTAAACTACTTTCTTGGAAAGTGTTATTTCTTTTAGCGATCTCTTCTGCTAGAAGAGTTTCTGAGTTGTCGGCTCTCCCATGTGAGTCTCCTTATCTGATTTTCTATCAAGATAAAGCTGTCTTGCGGACTTCATTTAAATTTCTGCCTAAAGTTGTGAATTCTAACAACATTAATAGGGAAATTGTTGTTCCTTCCTTGTGTCCTAATCCCAAGAATTCTCTTGAAAGATGTCTACATTCTTTGGATGTGGTAAGAGCTTTGAAATAATATGTTGAGGCTACTAAGGATTTCAGAAAGACTTCTAGTCTATTTGTTATTTTCTCTGGTTCCAGGAAAGGTCAAAAAGATTCTGCCATTTCTTTGGCATCTTGGTTAAAACTTTTGATTCACAAAGCTTAATTGGAGGCAGGGCAGTGTCTGCATCAGAGAATTACAGCTCATTCTACTAGATCAGTTGCCACTTCTTGGTCTTTCAAGAATGAAGCTTCAGTTGATCAGATTTGCAAAGCAGCAACTTGGAGGCCTATTTATCAAGCCGTCAACCACAAATACGCTGGAATTCCGCAGCGTAATTGTGGTGAGCCTTATTCGCCCTATTTATCAAAGCCTACAGACCGGCAAAAGTTGAAATTTGTGACGTAAGATACGATTCGCCGGTCTCAGTCCGACACAGATCGATGCTTACGTCATTACAGATGTTCCAAATACAAATTTGGCACTATCTGACAACTTTTGCAAGTTATCAAACGTCTAACAGGTACGCTCACCACTATTCCGGCCCAGCATACCTGCTTTTCAATCCGCCACCCTGGAGGCCGTGGATGCCATAGGAATCAATGGGAGTCTGAAAGCAGCGAAAGCTTATGTTTGCTGCTGCCCAATATCCCATTGATTTCTATGGTAGAATAAAAGTTACGTTTACACCTAACACCCTAACATAAGCCCCGAGTCTAAACACCCCTAATCTGTCGCCCCGACATCGCCGCCACCTAAATAATGTTATAAACCCCTATTCTGCCGCTCCCAGACCCCGCCGCCACCTAAATAAATGTATTAACCCCTATCCCGCCGCTCACGAAAATCCCCACAACTAAATAAAAGTTATTAACCCCTAAACCCCTGGCCCGGATCCCGGACCCCGCCGTCACGTAAATAAATATATTAACCCCTATTCCTCCGCTCCCGGAGCCCACCACAACTAAATAAAGTTATTAACCCCTAAACCCCTGGCCTCCCACATCACTACCACTTACTAAACCTATTAACCCCTAAACCGCCAGCCCCCACATCGCCATAAACTAAATTAACCTATTAACCCCTAAACCTAACAACCTGCTAACTGTACATTAAAATTAAATCATCCCTATCTTATAATAAATGTAAACTTACCTTTAGAATTAAATTAAACTATATTAAACTATTAATTAACCTACCCTAATTATTATACTGAAATTACAATAAACTATATTAAACTAATAATTAACCTACCCTAACTATTATACTACAATTACATTAAACTATATTAAACTAATAATTAACCTACCCTAACTGTTATACTAAAATTATATTAAACTACAAATTAAATTAGCTATATTATATATTTAAAAACCTAACCTTACTCAAATTATTTAAATCTACTATTAAAAATTACTAAGTTACAAAAGACTAACAACTAAGTTACACAAAATAAAAAACACTAAGTTACAAAAAACTAACAACTAAGTTACACAAAATAAAAAACACTAAGTTACAAAAAAAAATAAGCACTAAATTACACAAAATAAAAAAATAAATGATCAAATATTTAAACTAATTACACCTAATCTAAGAGCCCTATGAAAATAAAAAAGCCCCACAAAATAAAGAAACCCCTAACCTACAATAAACTACCAATGGCCCTTAAAAGGGCCTTTTGCGGGGCATTGCCCCAAAGAAATCAGCTCTTTTACCTGTAAATAAAAATACAAATACCCCCTCAACAGTAAAACCCACCACCCACCCAACCAACCAACCCCCCCAAATAAAATTCTATCTAAAAAACCTAAGCTCCCCATTGCCCTAAAAAGTGCATTTTAATTGGCATTGCCCTTAAAAGGGCATTTAGCTCTTTTTCTGCCCAAAGTCCCTAACCTTGTTATTGAGCTTGCATTCTATTGGCTGATTGGAATAGCCAGTAGAATGCGAGCTCAATCCTATTGGCTAATTGCAACAGCCAATAGGATTTTTTCCACCTTAATTCCTATTGGCTGATAGAATTCTATCAGCCAATCGGAATGTAAGGAAAGCCATCTTGGATGACGTCATTTAAAGGGAAACTTCATTGTTCCAGAAGACGTCAGAAGAAGAGGATGCTCCGCGCCGGATGTCTTGAAGATGGAGCTGCTCCGCGCCAGATGGATAAAGATTGAAGATGCCGTCTGGATGAAGACTTCTGCCGGCTTGGATGAGGACTTCGGCACGCTTGGATGAAGACTTCTGCCGGCTTCGCTGAGGACTTCTGCCGCTTCTTTGAGGATGGATGTCAGGTCTTCAAAAACTGTAAGTGGATCTTTGGGGGTTAGTGTTTTTTTAAGGGTTTATTGGGTGGGTTTTAATTTTAGATTAGGGACTTTGGGCGAAAAAAGAGCTAAATGCCCTTTTAAGGGCAATGCCCATCCAAATGCCCTTTTCAGGGCAATGGGGAGCTTAGGTTTTTTAGAAAGAATTTTATTTGGGGGGATGGTTGTGTGGGTGGTGGGTTTTACTGTTGGGGGGTATTTTTATTTTTATTTACAGGCCCGCAAAAGGCCCTTTTAAAGGCCATTGGTAGTTTATTGTAGGCTAGGTTTTTTTTGGGTTGGGGGCTTTTTTATTTTCATAGGGCTCTTAGATTAGGTGTAATTAGTTTAAATATTTGATCATTCATTTTTTATTTTGTGTAATTTTTTTGTAACTAACGGCTAGATTTAGAGTTTTGTCGGTAAGGACCCGCGTAGCTAACGCTGGCTTTTTTCTGGCCACACCATAAAAATAACTCTGGTATTGAGCGTCCACATAAAGGCTGCGTTAGGCTCCAAAAAAGGAGCGTAGAGCATATTTAACACCACTGCAACTCTCGATACCAGAGTTGCTTACGGACGCGGCCAGCCTCAAAAACGTGCTCGTGCACGATTCCCCCATAGGAAACAATGGGGCTGTTTGAGCTGAAAACAAACCTAACACCTGCAAAAAAGCCGCGTTCAGCTCCTAACACAGCCCCATTGTTTGCTATGGGGAAACACTTCCTACTTCTGCACCTAACACTCTAACATGTACCCCGAGTCTAAACACCCCTAACCTTACACTTATTAACCCCTAATCTGCCGCCCCCGCTATCGCTGACCCCTGCATATTATTATTAACCCCTAATCTGCCGCTCCGTAAACCGCCGCTACTTACATTATCCCTATGTACCCCTAATCTGCTGCCCCTAACACAGCCGACACCTATATTATATTTAGTAACCCCTAATCTGCCCCCCACAACGTCGCCTCCACCTGCCTACACTTATTAACCCCTAATCTGCCGACCGGACCTGAGCGCTACTATAATAAAGTTATTAACCCCTAATCCACCTCACTAACCCTATAATAAATAGTATTAACCCCTAATCTGCCCTCCCTAACATCGCTGACACCTAACTTCAATTATTAACCCCTAATCTGCCGACTGGAGCTCACCGCTATTCTAATAAATGTATTAACCCCTAAAGCTAAGTCTAACCCTAACACTAACACTAATTATCTCTTATTAAATAAATTATTCCTATTTAAAGCTAAATACTTACCTGTAAAATAAATCCTAATATAGCTACACTATAAATTATAATTATATTATAGCTATTTTAGGATTAATATTTATTTTACAGGTAACTTTGTAATTATTTTAACCAGGTACAATAGCTATTAAATAGTTAAGAACTATTTAATAGTTACCTAGTTAAAATAATAACAAAATTACCTGTAAAATAAATCCTAACCTAAGTTACAATTAAACCTAACACTACACTATCATTAAATTAATTAAATAAAATATCTACAATTACCTACAATTAAACCTAACACTACACTATCAATACATTAATTAAATACAATATCTACAAATAACTACAATGAAATAAACTAACTAAAGTACAAAAAATAAAAAAGAACTAAGTTACAAAAAATAAAAAAATATTTACAAACATAAGGAAAATCTAACAATTTTAAACTAATTACACCTACTCTAAGCCCCCTAATAAAATAACAAAGCCCCCCAAAATAAAAAATGCCCTACCCTATTCTAAATTACTAACGTTCAAAGCTCTTTTACCTTACCAGCCCTGAACAGGGCCCTTTGCGGGGCATGCCCCAAAGAATTCAGCTCTTTTGCCTGTAAAAAAAAAACATACAATAACCCCCCCCCCAACATTACAGCCCACCACCCACATACCCCTAATCTAACCCAAACCCCCCTTAAATAAACCTAACACTAAGCCCCTGAAGATCATCCTAACTTGTCTTCACCATACCAGGTTCACCGATCCGTCCTGGCTCCAAAATCTTCATCCAACCCAAGCGGGGGCTGGCGATCCATCATCTGGCGGCTGAAGAGGTCCAGAAGAGGCTCCAAAGTCTTCATCCTATCCGGGAAGAAGAGTAGATCCGGACCGGCAACCATCATCTTCCAAGCGGCATCTTCTATCTTCATCCGATGAGGACCGGCTCCATCCTGAAGACCTCCACCGCGGACCCATCTTCATCCGGCGACGTCCAACTGAAGAATGACGGTTCCTTTAAGGGACATCATCCAAGATGGCGTCCCTCGAATTCCGATTGGCTGATAGGATTCTATCAGCCAATTGGAATTAAGGTAGGAATATTCTGATTGGCTGATGGAATCAGCCAATCAGAATCAAGTTCAATCCGATTGGCTGATCCAATCAGCCAATCAGATTGAGCTCGCATTCTATTGGCTGTTCCGATCAGCCAATAGAATGTGAGCTCAATCTGATTGGCTGATTGGATCAGCCAATCGGATTGATCTTGATTCTGATTGGCTGATTCCATCAGCCAATCAGAATATTCCTACCTTAATTCCGATTGGCTGATAGAATCCTATCAGCCAATCGGAATTCGAGGGACGCCATCTTGGATGACGTCCCTTAAAGGAACCGTCATTCTTCAGTTGGACGTCGCCGGATGAAGATGGGTCCGCGGTGGAGGTCTTTAGGATGGAGCTGGTCCTCATCGGATGAAGATAGAAGATGCCGCTTGGAAGATGATGGTTGCCGGTCCGGATCTACTCTTCTTCCCGGATAGGATGAAGACTTTGGAGCCTCTTCTGGACCTCTTCAGCCGCCGGATGATGGATCGCCAGCCCCCGCTTGGGTTGGATGAAGATTTTGGAGCCAGGACGGATCGGTGAACCTGGTATGGTGAAGACAAGGTAGGATGATCTTCAGGGGCTTAGTGTTAGGTTTATTTAAGGGGGGTTTGGGTTAGATTAGGGGTATGTGGGTGGTGGGTTGTAATGTTGGGGGGGGGTATTGTATGTTTTTTTGTACAGGCAAAAGAGCTGAATTCTTTGGGGCATGCCCCGCAAAGGGCCCTGTTCAGGGCTGGTAAGGTAAAAGAGCTTTGAACTTTTTTAGTAATTTAGAATAGGGTAGGGCATTTTTTATTTTGGGGGGCTTTGTTATTTTATTAAGGGGCTTAGAGTAGGTGTAATTAGTTTAAAATTGTTGTAAGATTTTCCTTATGTTTGTAAATATTTTTTTATTTTTTGTAACTTAGTTCTTTTTTATTTTTTGTACTTTAGTTAGTTTATTTCATTGTAGTTATTTGTAGATATTGTATTTAATTAATGTATTGATAGTGTAGTGTTAGGTTTAATTGTAGGTAATTGTAGATATTTTATTTAATTAATTTAATGATAGTGTAGTGTTAGGTTTAATTGTAACTTAGGTTAGGATTTATTTTACAGGTAATTTTGTAATTATTTTAACTATTTTAGCTATTAAATAGTTCTTAACTATTTAATAGCTATTGTACCTGGTTAAAATAAATACAAAGTTACCTGTAAAATAAATATTAATCCTAAAATAGCTATAATATAATTATAATTTATATTGTAGCTATATTAGGATTTATTTTACAGGTAAGTATTTAGCTTTAAATAGGAATAATTTATTTAATAAGAGTTAATTTATTTCGTTAGATTTAAATTATATTTAAGTTAGGGGGGTGTTAGTGTTAGGGTTAGACTTAGCTTTAGGGGTTAATACATTTATTAGAATAGCGGTGAGCTCCAGTCGGCAGATTAGGGGTTAATGTTTGAAGTTAGGTGTCGTCGATGTTAGGGAGGGCAGATTAGGGGTTAATACTATTTATTATAGGGTTAGTGAGGCGGATTAGGGGTTAATAACTTTATTATGATAGCGGTGCGGTCCGCTCGGCAGATTAGGGATTAATAAGTGTAGGCAGGTGGAGGCGACGTTGTGGGGGGCAGATTAGGGGTTAATAAATATAATATAGGGGTCGGCGGTGTTAGGGGCAGCAGATTAGGGGTACATAGCTATAATGTAGGTGGCGGCTCTTTGCGGTCGGCAGATTAGGGGTTAATTATTGTAGGTAGCTGGCTGCGACGTTGTGGGGGGCAGGTTAGGGGTTAATAAATATAATATAGGGGTCGGCGGTGTTAGGGGCAGCAGATTAGGGGTACATAAGGATAACCTAGGTGGCGGTCGGCAGATTAGGGGTTAAAAAAATTAAATCGAGTGGCGGCGATGTGGGGGGGGCCTCGGTTTAGGGGTACATAGGTAGTTTATGGGTGTTAGTGTACTTTAGAGTACAGTAGTTAAGAGCTTTATGAACCGGCGTTAGCCCAGAAAGCTCTTAACTACTGACTTTTTTCTGCGGCTGGAGTTTTGTCGTTAGATTTCTAACGCTCACTTCAGACACGACTCTAAATACCGGAGTTAGAAAAATCCCATTGAAAAGATAGGATACGCAATTGACGTAAGGGGATCTGCGGTATGGAAAAGTCGCGGCTGAAAAGTGAGCGTTAGACCCTTTTTTGAGTGACTCCAAATACCGGAGGTAGCCTAAAACCAGCGTTAGGAGCCTCTAACGCTGGTTTTCAAGGGTACCGCCAAACTCTAAATCTAGGCCCTAGTTTTTTTTATTTTGTGTAACTGTAATTTTTAATAGTAGATTTAAATAATTTGAGTAGGGTTAGGTTTTTAAATATATAATATAGTTAATTTAATTGTTTAATGTAGTTTTAGTATAATAGGGTAGGTTAATTATTAGTTTACTATAGTTTATAGTAATTGTAATATAATAGTTAGGGTAGGTTAATTTGTAGTTTAATATAGTTTAATGTAATTTTAGTATAATAGTTAGGGTAGGTTAATTAATAGTTTAATATAGTTTAATGTAATTTTAGTATAATAGTTAGGGTAGATTAATTAATAGTTTAATATAGTTCATTTTAATTCTAAAGGTAAGTTTACATTTATTATAAGATAGGGATGAGGTAATTTTAATGTAAAGTTAGCGGGTTGTTAGGTTCTTGGGTTAATATCTTAATTTAGTTAATGGCAATGTGGGGGGCTGGTGGTTTAGGGGTTAATAGGTTTAGTAAGTGGTAGCGATGTGGGAGGCCAGGAGTTTAGGGGTTAATATATTTATTTAGTTGTGGTGGGCTCGGGGAGCAGCAGGATAGGGGTTAATAACTTTATTTAGTTGCGGTGGGCTCCAGGAGCGGCGGGATAGGGGTTAATAACTTTATTTAGTTGCGGCGGGCTCCGGGAGTGGCGGGATAGGGGTTAATAACTTTATTAGAGTTGCGGTCAACTCCGGGAGCAGCTGGATGGGGGTTAATAACTTTATTTAGTTGCGGAGGGGTCCAGGAGCAGTTGGATAGGGGTTAAACATTTTAGTATAGTGGCAGTGTTTAGTGACAGGGTATAAATAAAGTTGGGAAAACACGAATAGCAGTGAGATCGATGACTGTTAGTTAACAACAGTCCGCTGCTCATCGCCCCGTACTTGGTGCGCGGCTTTCTGACAGCTTTTTTAATAAATAAGGAGAGCATATTCAGGTCTGCGGCCCAATGTTAGGCAAGCGTTTTGGTGCCGGCGAATGCGGCATAGTTGACGGCTTGATAAGTAGGCCTCTTGGTCTTTTTTGCATACATTTACTAAATTTTACCATTTTGATGTATTTGCTTCTTCTAAAGCAATTTCGGTAGAAAAGATCTTCAGACAGCTGTCTCAGTTGATTCTATTGCCTATGTGTTTGAGTTTTTTGAAATTTTTTAAGAAAACTTATTTTTCTTTCATGTAATTAGCAAGAGTCCATGAGCTAGTGACGTATGGGATATACATTCCTACCAGGAGGGGCAAAGTTTCCCAAACCTCAAAATGCCTATAAATACACCCCTCACCACACCCACAAATCAGTTTTACAAACTTTGCCTCCTATGGAGGTGGGAATTCTAAGGAGAGATCATTGCATTCTTTGGATGTAGTTAGAGCTTTGAAATATTATGTTGTAGCTACTAAGAATTTCCGAAAGACTTCTAGTCTATTTGTTATCTTTTCCGGTTCTAGGAAAGGTCAGAAGGCCTCTGCCATTTCTTTGGCATCTTGGTTGAAATCTTTAATTCATCATGCTTATGTCGAGTCGGATAAAACTCCGCCTCAAAGGATTACAGCTCATTCTACTAGGTCAGTTTCTACTTCCTGGGCATTTAGGAATGAAGCTTCGGTTGATCAGATTTGCAAAGCAGCAACTTGGTCTTCTTTGCATACTTTTACTAAATTCTACCATTTTGATGTGTTTTCTTCTTCTGAAGCAGTTTTTGGTAGAAAAGTACTTCAGGCAGCTGTTTCAGTTTGATTCTTCTGCTTATAATTTCAGTTTTTTTCATTATAAGATTTAAACTTTATTTTGGGTGTGGATTATTTTCAGCGGAATTGGCTGTCTTTATTTTATCCCTCCCTCTCTAGTGACTCTTGTGTGGAAGATCCACATCTTGGGTAGTCATTATCCCATACGTCACTAGCTCATGGACTCTTGCTAATTACATGAAAGAAAACATCATTTATGTAAGAACTTACCTGATAAATTCATTTCTTTCATATTAGCAAGAGTCCATGAGGCCCACCCTTTTTGTGGTGGTTATGATTTTTTGTATAAAGCACAATTATTCCAATTCCTTATTTTTTATGCTTTCACACTTTTGTCTTATCACCCCACTTCTTGGCTATGCGTTAAACTGATTTGTGGGTGTGGTGAGGGGTGTATTTATAGGCATTTTGAGGTTTGGGAAACTTTGCCCCTCCTGGTAGGAATGTATATCCCATACGTCACTAGCTCATGGACTCTTGCTAATATGAAAGAAATGAATTTATCAGGTAAGTTCTTACATAAATTATGTTATTATTTGGATTTAATTTCTCAGCAGAAAATTGCTGTTTTTATTTTAGTCCTCCCTCTTTAGTGACTCTGTGGATTTCCACATCTTGGGTATTATTATCCCATATGTCACTAGCTCATGGACTCTTGCCACTTACATGAAAGAAAACATAATTCATGTAAGAACTTACCTGATAAATTCATTTCTTTCATAGAGGCAAGAGTCCATGAGACCCGCCCTAATTTTTGGTGGTTATGATTTTTTTGTATAAAAGCACATTATTTTTCCAGTTCCTCTTTTTGTATGCTTTTTTACACCTCACTACTTGACTATACGTTAAACTAAGGTATGAGTGTGGTGGGAGGTGTATTTATAGGCATTTTGAGGTTTGGGAAACTTTGCCCCCTCCTGGTAGGAAAGTATATCCCATATGTCACTAGCTCATGGACTCTTGCCACTATGAAAGAAATTAATTTATCAGGTAAGTTCTTACATAAATTATGTTTTTCTTCCAGTTGGGGAGACCATGCACTTAACAAATTAAAAGACACTGCTTTTTTATTGGGATATAGATAATCCTGTTGTATGGGTTACACTGAGGCATGACGCAGGCACTGTAGCATGTGTGAGACTAACATTTAAACTCTTTTAAAAAGAAAGGGTAAAATGTTTTTATTAGGCTTTATTTTCTGACACATATTTACTTGATAAAACAATAAAAACTATAACAATAAATAATAAACAATAAACTGAAAGTAAGGTTGACTTTTCTATTTCAGCAGCTTATTAATTTCCCTTTTGCTTTAAAATAAAATGATGCAACATTTTAAACTGTCAGTTTTGAAAAAACGGTTATTTCTGGTGATCAGTGTACCAGGAAGCTATTATTAGTGCCTCTCTGTTTTGCAGCAGTAATTTGAGCTTGGCAGTTGAGGTCACATGACCGCCTTTACTTCATAACGTTTCTGAGGAAAAAATTTGTTTTTCTCCTTTTCTGGGTGATCTGGTCTTAATTGGTAGTGGTAAGGCACCTCAGTAATTGAGGTGTGGGGTTGCCTGAGGGGTATTTTAGAAGTGTATTTGATGTTTTTTTTTAAAAAAAAATCTTAACTTTTCTTACATCATTTTAGCTGGGGATCGATCCTTATTTGGGATAAAATTTAAAGTGAATTTTTTCCTTGGCTTATTTTAATTGAATATTAAAATCTTTGAAACTTATCTGTACAAGTTTATTTATGGTTTCACAACATGCACCTGTGTCCTGCGGTTCCTCTATAACTCCTAGTGGAGTTTATTTAAAAGCAGAAATTGCTGCCCATATCTTCAGCGGTATCTGTGGCATTAGCTGCCATTCCCAGATTACAGGAAAACCGCAAGAGGAAATCTAGAAATTCAGAAGGTAAGGTGCCTGTCCTCAGTTCTGCTTCCCAAGTTGCCCTTTCTCATAAGTCTGATGAGGAAGATGCATCAGGACTTTCTGAAGGTGAAATCTCAGATTCAGACAGTATAATTCCTTCTTCTGAGACTGAGGTGGTATCCTTCATATTTTAGCTTGACAACCTTCATGTATTGTTAATAGAGGTTTTAGCTACTTTAGATGACTCGGATACCCCTGTTGTTGTCACTCCTAAGAAATCTAGTAAACTTGAGGGGGCGGAGCCTACACTCACTGCGGCTGGTCGCATCTTTGTGAAGCTCTCTGGACTGGACTCTAAATTCACTACCTAAATATAACCAAATTTCGAATATTTATTGCCTTGCATTAGATATATGTCAAGATGAGCAGATTTCCTCTAGGAGCTGATGGTTTGATGGAGTCTATGCCTATGTTCTCTGAGGCAGCTACAGGACAAGCTTGATATCAGGTCTGGAAGCCATTTTCCTTCTGTGTAACTACGCAGCAATCTGTGATATAGCAGCAGATCCTGAATGAGTTATGGACTGTAGGTCTGGGGCTGCCGTACCATTACCCCCCCCCCCCAAACTCCGGGGTTAAGATATCCTATAATAGGATACAGTGGAACTTTCTTTTTGAACATTTATACTATGTCTGCTATGTCATCCTTGTACTAGGGGACAAATAGGAGAGAAGATTAAGAAGCTTTATTGGTACGCTTGTATTCGTGAGAAATGGCGCCCTGTCTCACCATATTACTTGAGGCTGTCACCCGCCTACTAGATGAGCACCACGAGAGGATATTTCAGACTTGGTCGGCTGAAATTGACAGTGTTCGAGAGAGTGCTAAGCAAGCTAGCCACCGACACTATATGCCTGATGTTTCCCCAGAGAAACCTGACAAAGTAGCCGACACCCAAGCTTACATCCCGACCCCACCGGATCCCACACCTCAGGCTCTGGCGGGGACAGATCAGCACTATTCCCTGAGCAATCTGGCGGGTGACGCTTAAGTTATGAATAGTGCCTCTACTTGCTCCCCAGGACTTAGAGAGTTAACAGGAGGCTCTTTCACAAGGAGGCCGAATGCAGGGCGATCTGTGAGCATGGCCAGAGCAGAATTACTTACCGCTCCCCCCGGACTTAAGGGGACCCATGGCGTACAGTTAGTTGGGTGGGGGATGGTCTCAGGACTCTCGCCATACCTGATATCAAAAGACGCCGCACTAGGGGCACTTGTCTCGCCCACATCTGCAGGCCAAAGTCATCGCACTCAAAGCTCCACTAAAAAGGTAAGTGTGCTGGAGCCTGACATCAGCAGCATAACCGGCAACGAGTGCACGCCGCACAGTCCTCTTCCTTTTGGGCCACAACCCCTGATCTCTAGCAATGAAGATGCAGTAAGGAGGGCTGGCATCGGGTAAATTGCTATATCATGTCCCACACTGCTCTCTCTGGTTTCGATGCAGGATAGCTGAACTGACCGGTACTTTAACTTGCACACTGAACATCCTTTAAAGTGCAATAGGCATGTTTAATTCTTGTGTTTTGGGTCCCTTCACTAAGCCCTTTGATGATCGCCATTATTCCACAGTACTCCTTAGAGATGTGAATGTGTATTTTTCCCTGTATCACTGTATCACAGATGTGAATGTGTATTTTTCCCTGTATCACAATAGAAAAACTGTTTGGATGTATGCTCTCTCTTCCCTTTGACTTACCATATTACACCTTTATAGACATCAATGTATAATACACTGTGATGCCGGACTAACTTGTAATACAGGTATAATACTCTATATGTAAGCCATGGCTATACATCCTGCTTTCACTCATGTGTACAGAGACATATAGATCTATGTGTGTCACTGTGACCCACTACTTGATATGATATGCTCTATTGCCCAGACTTTAATGTAAATACTATACTCTATTTTGTTGCGCCCATCTAAGTGTTTTCCCTGGCAGATTACTTACATTCCACAAGATAACCTATATTAATTTTCAATGTTGGGGGCAATGTCTTGCAAACTACTTGAGGGTTTTTTTTTTTGGGCACTGTTATATTTTCACATTTCCTCTGGGGCAGAGGTGCTTGACTGAAAGGGAGGGTAGGCTCATCTTCCCCCTTTAAAATCAGGGTTATTATTTCACTTTGGGGGCGTGCAAAGGGAGAATATTTAGATATGATAGCGCCCCCCCCCCACCACAAGTTTCAGCTCTTCTATATGTAGTTATACTTATTGAACTAGAGGTCCGCTTAGAGCAAAGATTTGTCACCAGTATATTCACCTACATGTCCCATACAATTGGTCAATATCCCTGTTTTTTTTATCTTTCCTGTGATTTTATTTTGAATTAGCAGACATAGGAACATTTTACTTTGTTTCTTTATTATATATTACGGTCCAAAAGTGGCTGTACCTATCATTAAGGTCCCCCTATTGAGTCTTACATTTTCATGGGTCCAAGAGTGGCCTTTTGTAGAGTTGGGGGCACATATCTACTTATTAAAACTATAAATGAGGTTCATTACTGGTGCTCAACAGTTTTATACAGGAGACTATTTGTTTGACTCTTAATTTTCTTCATAATTAACTGCTATACATACCCTTGTCATGTTTGTATAATATTCTGTATATGTTGTCTTTACTGATGTACATTTACTTTGAGCTGTGCTTTTTAATTGTATAACCTCAATAAAAATGATTGAATATAAGAAATCTAGTAAACTTAATAGTTTCTTTGATAAAACCTGTGCCAGACCATGCTAGGGTGATTATCTCACAGAAATGGGAGAATCCAGGGGTGTCTTTTTCCCTGTCTCCCATTTTTAAGAAAATGTTTCCTGTCAAGGACTCCATTAAAGACCCTCGGTATACTTTACCCAAAGTTGAAGGGGCCTTTTCCACTCTGGCTAAGAGAACCACTACTCCAATTGAGGATAGCTGCTCTTTTAAGGATCCGATGGACAAGAAGCTGGAGGCTTATTTGAATAAGATTTATGTTCATCAAGGTCTCCAATGGCAACCTGCATTGTGTATTGCCACCGTGACTAGTGCAGCATTTTATTGGTTCGACGCCTTGTCTGATTCTCTTCAAGTAGAGACTTCCTTGGATGAAATTCAAGATAGGATTAAAGCTCTTAAGTTGACCAATTCCTTTATTGCAGATGCCATTTTACATGTTGTTAGACTAGGAGCTAAAACTTCTAGTTTCGCTGTCCTAGCCCGCAGGGCGTTATGGTTGAAATCCTGGTCTGCGGACGTTTCCTCTAAAGTCAAGCTTCTGGCAATTCCGTACAAGGGCAAAACCTTGTTTGGACCCGGTTTGGCAGAAATGATCTCTGATTTTACGGGTGGAAAAGGGTATTTTCTATCTCAAGATAAGAATAGGCCTAAAGGACGTCAGAGTAATTTTTGTTCCTTTCGTAACTTCAGAGGAACCCCTTCACCCTTCTTCATCCAATCACAAACAATCCACGTCTTCTTGGAAACCCAATCAGTCTTAGAACAAGGGGAAACAATCAAAGAAACCCGCAGCTGATTCCAAATCAGCATGAAGGGTTTGCCCCCGATCTGGGATCGTATCAGGTGGGGGTCAGACTTTCTCAGTTCTCTCAAGCCTGGATATGAGATGTCCCATATCCCTGCACTGTGGACATAGTATCCCAGGGTTACAAATTGGAATTCAAGACTTTTCCTCCCAGAGGCAGATTCCTTCTCTCAAGATTATCTGCAGACCAGATAAAGAGAGAGGTGTTCTTGAGATGTAGACAACATCTTTCCTTCCTGGGAGTGATAGTTCCAGTTCCAGTGCAGGAACGTGGTCTCGGGTTCTACTCAAACCTATTTGTGGTTCCCAAAAAAGAGGAAACTTTTTGTCCCATTCTAGACTTGAAGTGTCTAAACAAGTTTCTCCAAGTTCCATCCCTCAAGATGGAGACTATACCCTCCATTCTTCCTTTAGTACAAGAGGCACACTTCATGACAACCATAGACCTAAAGGATGTGTATCTTCATGTTCCTATTCACAGGGACCATCACAGATTCCTGAGATTTGCCTTTCTGGACAAACATTTTCAGTTTGTGGCCCTTCCATTTGGTCTAGCCACGGCTCCCAGAATTTTTTCAAAGGTTCTGGGGCTCTTTTGACAGTGATCCGTTCTTGTGGAATTGCTGTGGCACCCTACCTGGATGATATTGGTTCAGGCGCCATCTTTTCAACTAGCAAAATCTCACACAGATATATGGTTGTCTTTTTTTATTTCCCATGGATGGAATGTGAATCTGGAAAAAAACTCCCTTTCCCCTGCTACAAGAGTAGTGTTCTTAGGGACTATAATAGATTCGCTATTGATGAAGATTTTTCTGACAGAGGTCAGGAAAAACAAAATCATTTCCTCTTGCCTCTCTCTTAAGGCTTCTGCTCATCCTTCAGTGGCTCAATTTATGGAGGTAATCAGTCTGATGGTGGCTTCCATGGACATCATTCCTTTTGCTCTCCCATTGTGCATGCTCAGACAATGGAATGGCGGCCTTGCAGATCTATCTCAGAGAATAGAGTTAGATCAGTCATCAAGGGATTCTTTCCCGTGGTGGATTTCTCAGGAACATCTGTCTCAGGGCACATGCTTTCAGAGACCTTCCTGGCTGACCACGGACGCCACCCTGCTGGGCTGGGGAGCAGTCTGGAACGTGTTAAAAGCTCAGGGCCTTTGCACTTGGGAGGAGTCTGCTCTTCCCATCAACATCTTGGAGTTGAAGGCGATTTACAATGCTCTATTGGCTTGGCCTCAGTTGTCCTCAGCCCAGTTTATCAGGTTCCAGTCAGACAACATAACCTCTGTGGCTTACATCAATCACCAGGGAGGAACTCGGAGTTCCTTAGCCATGAAGGAGGTTACTCGGATTATTCAGTGGGCAGAGACCCACAATTACTGTCTATTTGCCATCCACATTCCAGGAGTAGACAACGGGAAGCGGATTTTCTGAGCAGACAGACTTTTCATCCCGGGGAGTGGGAACTCCATCCAGAGGTGTTTTCCAGCTTAGTCCTCAAATGGGGGGTGTCGGAGTTAGATCTGATGGCATCTGAGTCGGTCATTGAGACCATGATTCAGGCTTGCAAGACTGTTACTAGAAAGATTTACCATAAGATATGGAGTAAATATCTTTATTGGTGTGAATCCAAGAGCTACTCTTGGAGTAGAATTAGAATTCATAGAATTATATCTTTTCTTCAGGAAGAACTGGAGAAGGGATTGTCAGTCAGTAGCCTGAAGTGTCAGATTTCTGCTTGATCAGTTTTACAACATAAACTTTTGGCGGATGTGCCAGATGTGCAATCTTTTTTCAGGCCTTGGTCAAAATCAGGCCAGTCTTTGTCTGTTGCTCCTCCTTGGAGCCTTAACCTTGTTCTTAAAGTTTTACAGCTGGATCCCTTTGAGCCGTTGCATTCTATAGACATTAAATTGTTATCTTGGAAGGTTTTGTTTCTTGCTGCTATCTCTTCTGCTTGAAGAGTCCCGGAACTCTCAGCTCTGCAGTGTGATTCCCCTTATCTTATTTTTCATGCCGATGTTGTTGTTCCCTCTCTGTGTCCTAATCCTTCTTCTTCCAAAGAATGTTTGTTACACAATTTGGATGTTGTACATGCTCTTAAATTCTACTTACAGGCGACTAAGGATTTTCGCCAGTCCTCTGCCCTCTTTGTCTGTTTCTCTGGGAAACGTAAAGGTCAGAAAGCTACTGCTACTACTCTTTCTTTTTGGTTATGAAGTATAATTTATTTGGCTTATGAGACTGCTGGACAGCAGCCTCCTGAGAGAATTACGGCTCATTCTACAAGAGCTGTTTCCTCTTCTGGGGTTAAAAAATGAAGCTTCTGTGGAACAAATTTGCAAGGCTGCACCTTGGTCTTCTATACATACTTGTTTCAGAATTTTACAAATTTGATACCTCAGTTGAGGCTTCTTTTGGGAGAAAGGTTCTTCAAGCGGTGGTGCCTTTTGTTTAGGACTGCCTGTCTTGTCCCTCTCTATTTATCCGTGTCCTCTAGCTTGGGTATTGGTTCCCAAAAGTAATTACTCAAGCCGTGGACTCACCATAACTTAGAAAAGAAAAACAAAATGTATGCGTACCTGATAAATTTGTTTCTTTCTGGATATGATGAGTCCACGGCCCCACCCTTTATTTTAAGACAGTTGTTCTTTTGACTATAACCTCAGTTACCTCTACACCTTGTGTTACTCCTTTTTCTCCATTTCCCTTCAGTCGAATGACCGGGGGTTGTGGGTAACGGAGTGATACTTAACAATTTAACTGTGGTGCTCTTTGCCTCCTCCTGCTGGCCAGGAGTGATATTCTGAACAGTAATTACTCAAGCCATGGACTCAACATATCCGGAAAGAAACAAATTTATCAGGTAAGCATACATTTTGTTTTTTGAAGATTATTGGAGATTAAATCTAATTATCTTTGGAATGTGGAATTTTGATAACAGAACAAGATAATCGTAGGTTTCTGAAAATACTATAACACCAGTAATATGTCTTCTTGGCAAAATTTGCTACAATTGAGAGAAGCCTATGGAGATCATTTACAACCTGGCTGATTATCTCCTCTAGTCTTATCTAACTTAAGAGCTTTTTTAAATGTGTTATAGACCAGCTTAAAGGGTCATGAAAGTCAAAAAGAAACTTTCAAGATTCATATGCAAGTTAAAAAAGGTTCAATTTTACTTCCATGATCAAAAATTGCACAGTATTTTTTTGTGCACACTTTCTGAGGTACGTACTAAGCATGTGCAAAACTTCACAGTATCTACAAAATATGAATTTGTGATTGGTTGATTGCTGTTACATGACACAGCGGACAGGGAAATAAATGAAAACTGAAATATGTCAGAAAAAACTGCTGATTTGAAATTCAAAATTAATGTTATTGCATTGTCTTTTATTATACATTAGTTTATTATGCAATTTTACTGTATATAATGGTCCATTGAAGCAAGGGCGGAACTACCATTGGTGCAGCAGGTGCAGTGGCACTGGGGCCCAGCTGCTAGAGTGGCCCATAGCAGCCAGTCTATACATAGGTGTGCAGAATCTTAATGCAGGGGAGCCTTTTATTAGTGCAAGTTATATTATTACTATTGCTTACTTCTGAAATTGATTTTTCTATATGTTGAGGCCATCTTAAAATGTGTTATTTTTTTATTTTTTTTAAATGTAAGGCCGTTCCTGTACTGGGAAAAATATGATGTATTGCTATTGTTGTAAGTTGTGTCACTGTCCACCAATAAAGTTTTGAGAATTTGGCTTATTTGGCTTTTTCCTCATAGTCCAGTTGTACATAGACAGTGACTTTCTACATTCTTCATAATCAAAATACACAACTTTAACCTAACATTTTTTTTTTTATGCAAAAAAACTTTAACTTGTTTAAATAGTATCCCTTTATGTGTATGAAAGACATTTTTCTTTTTTCGTCTGTTTAATATATCTTTCCATAAAATACAAATGCTGCCCAGATCCTGTATGAGAAAAGATATGTAGATGACATTCTATATTCCTAGAAAAAGTTTAGCAGAAGCATTTGTTAGATGTCAATTGAATGCCTCTTGTTTTGAAATTTCTATATACATCAAGAAAGAACACAGTGCATCAGTGAATTTTTTAGATGTATAAAATTACAAAGGTATGTAACGCACAATAACCAATTTTTTTCATGAAGCAGACAAATAGAAATATCAGAGTCCTTTATATATATATTTTTTTTCTTGTGGATTACAGAAAATAGAAATAATGCGTTAAGTGCCATTTTCATCAGGTACATACTTTAAAAGATGTACCTTATACTCAATTTCTAAGAGTGTGACAGATTGCATCTGAAAATGAAATATGCTAAATTCAAATGGAGAAAAATGATTTTGAAGTTTAAGCAATGAAGATATGATAATAGCCTATTAAAATCTTTGAACGAAAAAAAGCTCTGGAAGTATCCAGGGATTCAGTGTTGAAAACCAATAAAAAAAAGTAGCGATGAATGATAGAAATATCTTTTTCTTCTTACCTTAATACTATTTGTAGTCATTGAAAGAAATGATTAATATGTGTTTGTATATTTTGCAAAATTATGAGCATTAAGGTAAACAACATACCTATTGTTTTTACTTATGACATGATGGCAATATGTAATGGTGCATTTGGATTAAATCAAGATTAAAAATATTTTTGCAGAATTTTGATTAGCCAGTGTCCTGTGTTTGTTATCTGAACATATAATAAAACCGTTACATGTTTAATTAATTTAATTAATGCACTATAAATTACATGCAATATCTTTTTTTCTGCTTGAGTTCAGCATTTAACTTTATTCTCAATCTAATACTGTAGTCAACATTGCATTGTGTTTAGTCTCTTGTCATTGTCATATAATTCTGCCTCTACAATTCCTACATATGTACTGGAAATTTCTATAAAGTTGCCTAGTACAGACTATCACATAAGTGATAAAGATACATATGCGTCATCGCCAGTTTTTAGTCGGGTATTGCTATCACATATACGGCGCCGCATATAAATGCGGCGCGTATATTTCACTTGTCACCTGCTAATTTTACTCCCATAAACTAACATAGAGCTGCGTTGCAAATCGGTATCATATATTCAGCGCAAGGACTTATGCGGCAAAAATGGAGAAATTTTACTCCATTTCACCTCGCCACACATAGGTAGACGCAGCAAGCCTAGCACTACTGTAGCAGTACTGTAACTACTGTACTACTGTAGCAGTTCTGTAACTCCCTGGAAGTTCTAACTAACACCTAACGCATGCACAATATCTACCTGTGAACCATCACCCCCCACTTCAATACCTAAATAAAATCTATTAACCCATAATCCACCAACCCCCACATTGCAAAATATCTAATTAACCCCTAAACCACCATCCCTCACAACGCAAACTACTTAATAAATGTATTAACCCCTAATCCGCCATCCCCCACAACACAATAAACCTAATTACACTATTGACCTCTAAACCGCCAACCCCCCACAACGCAAATATACCTAATTAACCTATTAACCCCATAACCACAATCCCTGCACATCGCAATAAACCTAATTAACCTATTAAATCCTAAACCACCATCCCCCCACATCGCAATAAACCTAATTAACCTTATTAACTCCTAAACCGCCATCCTCCCACAATGAAAAATAACTAATTCAATCACTAAGCCCCCGAACCTAACATCCCCTAAATTAACCCCAATTAGATTAATTAAATTAAAAAAACTAACATTACTAAAAAAAAACTAAAAAGTCTAAAATTACAGAAAAAAATAAACCAAATTATCAAAAATAAAAAATGAATCCTAATCTAATACCCCTACGAAAATAAAAAAGCTCTCCCAAAATAAAAACACCCTCTAATCTAAACTACCAGTAGCCCTTAAAAGGGCCTTTAGTAGGGCATTGCCCTAAGTTAAATAGCCCTTTTACATAACAAAAATACTACCCCCCCCCACCAAACCCCTCAAAATAAAAAAACCTAACACTAAAAAAACCTAAGCTACCCATTGCTCCTAAAGGGGCATTTTTATGGGCTGCAAAAGAGCTGATTGCCCATACAAATGCCCCTTATGGGGCAATGGGCCGACGCGGTTTATGTGATTCCCCGATGTGCAATGTGAAATTACGGGCGACGTGGGTTTCAGCAGTTGCACTGAAAGGGCCATTATACACTCATTTTTTCTTTGCATAAATGTTTTGTAGATGATCTATTTATAAAGCCCATAAAGTTTGTTTTTTTTAAAAATTTATAATTTTGCTTATTTTTAAAAAGCATTGCTCTGATTTTCAGACTCCTAACCAAGCCCCAAAGTTTTATGTGAATACCGTCAGATACCTTCTCCAGCTTGCTCCTGTTTGTGTAAAGGGTCTTTTCATATGCAAAAGAAGGGGGAGGGGGGAGTGTCTTATTTCCCACTTGCAGTGGGCTTTCCAGCTGCCTTTTCAACAGAGCTAAACTGAAAGCTTCTAAGTACGTTTTTAAACAGTTTTATACTGGATTTTTATATCAGTATCTGTGCATCTTATTCTTTATAGTAGTGTCTATTACATGCAGTTATATGAAAATGAGTGTATACTGTCCCTTTAAGCCTGCGCCCGCATATGTAATCTCGCCCATGGAATGTAACCATTGCTCTGTATTCATTTGTTGATGCTTTGCAAATGAAAATTGCTAATAATATTTGATTATGTTTTGTATTCCTGTGTCACCCTTTGCTATTTTATTGATAAAGCTCAGTGCAAATTAGCTGGGGCAGTAGGAAGGACAAGCACGCAGTGTTTCTATCTATGAAGTTAATGAGCCGTGTGCGGCAGGATTAGTATGAATAGCATGATGGGCACACATTTCCTTGTCTTTCCTCATAAAACAACAAAATCATTTTGTTATAATTTACCAGGCAGGAGCAGTTTTCTTACCTTTACCTTCTCAAATGTGTTCGATAACAGCTACTTCAGTTGTAAAATGTATTTTTTGAGAATAAGAACATTGGTCTAAAGTTAGAGTTAATGAAGACCTATAGACTTAGGTGGTAAGTACAAGTGCAATAATATCAAGTCCTATGTGTGCTTAGAACTCGTTCCCCCTTATCCCATAATCCTTTGCTGGAACAAGGTACTGAATATGTCCTTGGCCTATATTTATGTGCTAAAATAAACACTGTACTGTTATAATAGTTTTGTTTTGTAATCAAACAGCTCACAAAGATTTATTCTTAATAAAATATGGAATAAAAAAAAATACCTTTACAATTTACTTCAATCATCAAATGTTCTTTCTTGTCTTTGGTATCCTTTGTTGTAGAGCATTTCTAGATATAGTGCTTAAGACGCTCTTTCTGAACCATGAAAGACTGGTTTTAACATTCTTGACATTTCAATTGATATAGGAAGAGGAACTGTATGTTTGTGTGCTAACTCAGGGCTCAAGTCGAGCGGGAACGCATGGGAACGGAGTTCCTGCACTATGTTTGCTGGTGGAACTAAGCTCCCCCTGGAAAGATAACAGAAACACTTTAGTTGATGCTGCTGCTGTTGGTGTGTGGAGCTGTAGCATAGTCTGGTTAGAGGGATAGCGAGATCCTCTAGTAATGAGCAGTAACATTTCCTACAATACACTAAATTCAAGTGTAACAATTCATGTGTAACACATGGTGCTTATATTTCTGTGTGGCTTGCTTCGGGTTATTTAGCTCCCCTCAGAAATAGGACTATTGCACCTTAAAGGGACAGTAAACTCATAATTAGACATTCATGATTTAGACAGAGCATACGATTTTAAACAACTTTCCAATTTACTTCCATAATACTGAAAGGTTTATCTAGGAAAGCTCAGGAGCAGCAAAAAAACCTAGGTTCTAGTTGCTGATTGGTGGCTGCATAAATATATATATATATATATATACCGATTGTCATTGTCTCACCCATGTGTTCAGTTAGAAACCGGAAGTGCATTGCTGCTCTTTCAACAAATGATACAAAAAAAATTAAGGACATTTGATAATAGAAGTAAACTGGAAAGTTGTTTAAAATTGTATCTTTTCCTAAATAATGAAAGAAAAAAATGTGGGTTTCATGTCCTTTTAAGTGGGTGAGACTCTGTGACAGAGGAGGAGTATCAGGCCCAAAAGCAACTATTCAACTCTTCATTGGATTTAATTTGCTTTCATTAAACAAAATGTCTAGTTTATATACATTTAAATACAGTGTGTGTGGGTGTGTGTAAAACAATATTGTTTGGGGGGAGGAAGCCTTGGTGAGTTCCCACACTATTTTTTTTAGGACTTGACTCCTATGCAAAATTAATTCATGGAAGAGATTGCTGATTTGTTGATGTGGACTATTCCCACAGCTATATTTGTGGAAACAATTTCACATACAAAAAACATAGCTTTATTTATGACAGGAAGATACATTAAACAAGGACTTTTTGAAATGCCCTTTGTTTGTGCCTATTACCGCAGCACTGTAGTTTCCTATACTATCATTTTGTGACTGAATAATGTTTTTTATATCTCTTTTGTTACAGTTTTTGTCATTATAGGTGTTAAATTCTGAAAATGTCCTTCACATTAAAGTGAATGTAAATTTTGATGCTAAAGTGCCCGGTTTTTAAAACTTTGATTAAAAACAGAGGCACTTTAATTCATCAATATTTTCATTTCACTCCTGTTGTGAAAATAAACTTACTTTTTAATCTTCACAGCAGCTCCAGCTTCCTCCACCCATTGCAAAGCCTCTTCCTGGGTCTAAAATTAGGTATCTGGCTTCCTCCAATCACAGCAGTGAATCAGAAACTGAATCCCCCGGGGGGGAATCTGTGATTGGAGGATGACCTATCAATCATTTCTGACATCAGAAATGGCTTGTGAGACCGGAGGAAGCAGCAGCTGCTGTGAAGTTTAAAAGGTAAGTTTTTTGTCACAACAGGAGTGAAATGTAAATTTTGATGAATTAAAGTGCCCCTGTTTTTAATCAAAGTTTTAAAAACCGGGCACTTAAACATCAAAATTTACATTCACTTTAAGTATTTTTACAGAACAGACATAAATCTAAAGTGGATCAAGCTTTAAAAAAGAACTCATAACCACACTAGATGCACTGCTCAACAATTTTATTGGATGTGCATAGCATTTGCCTTATGGGATAACACAACATAAAAATTGAATTACTAATCTTTTACAGTTACTGAATCACTTCAACTGTGATTGATAAAGCATGATAGCTGAAATCAAGTAATCTGAGGTTAAAGAAAAAAATCACTGTATGTTGTTAACCATATTATTTAATGGCATATGGTTATATCTTAAAGCATATAGAGTAATACATTCCAAAAGAAATCTGCACCTTATAGATCAAAATGTGTTATCTAAAAGGCATTTTTTTAGTATCATAAGTGCTGAGAACAGCATTCCTTACACTATTCTGACTTTTGATGACTTCTCAAGCTTTCATTAGCTCTCTGAGACCAATTTTCATGCATATTGCATTTCACTTTGCAGATAGATACCAGCATTTTATAACTAGGCAAACAAGAAAATACAAATCAGAATTTGCTGATATGGTTCTCTAAGCGTCTATACGTATTACAAAGGCACACTAAAACAGAGTAAAGATTCACTAATTGCAAATCAGCATATGGGTTGCAATTACTACTGAAGTTTCTTTGTTTTTCTTTTCAGGTACAAAATATTATATTTCTTTAGCTTACCCATTATGGGCCAGATTACATGGCGCTATTAGTTACTCCCGCTCGCACGCTAACTCCGCTAGAAGAAATTTTTTGCACACATCTGGTATCGCTCATATTACAAATTGAAAGTAAAAAGGTTTTCGTTTGTGCGCTAATCTGATGCACGCAAAAAGCCGGTTAGAATATCACGACTGCGATATGAAGCAAGAAAATTGGAAAAAAACACCCTAGTCGGGCACAAACCCAATTGCATTTTCTCAAGTGCGCTTACCCAACATGAAAATACTAATATTTTACATTCCAATGCTCTTCACATAGAAGAATATGTTCTGTTTATTCATAAATACATATTTCTATATATATAGGATGTTTTTTTTGTAAAATATATATCTATACCTATATATACATATATATATATATATAAACAGATATGAAGAACATTGGAATATAAAATATTTACAGTACGTACATAGTTAAAGACTTTATTAAATATGAATATTGTTATATGAATATTGTTATATGTTTTCAGCTACTTATCTGCAAAGGGCTCCAATGCACTTATATATATTAATATATGTGTGTACATATGTATGTATGTGTATATATGTCTGTAAATACATATATACACACACACACATATATATATATATATATATATATATATATATATATATATTTAGACATGTATATGTATCTCTATGTTAAAGCCCTTTGCCTGCATTTTTTTTCCTAACACCTGAAACCTCATATCCTTTTTTGTCCAATATTATTTTTTAATTTGTATTAGATAGTGTTATTATGAGTGTACCTTTACTTTTTAATGTATTTTTGATGTTTTTAGTGACACTTTTTTGTTTTGCAAAACAATTAACCAGAGCTCTGAGGTCACAGTAATCATTCTAGTGTAAATCGTGATTGCGCTGATGTGTTCGTATTTACTTTCAGCTTGTAATACGAGCGCAAAAAAGCAGTGTAAAACTCAGTAACGCAACCCCATTGATTCCTATGGGGAAATAAAAGTTATGTTTACACCTAACACCCTAACATGAACCCCGAGTCTAAACACCCCTAATCTTAAACTTATTAATACCTAATCTGCCCCCTCGACATCGCCGACACCTACATTATAACTATTAACCCTTAATCTGCCGCTCCGGACATCGCCACCACCTACATTATACTTAATAACCCCTAATCTGCTGCCCCCAACATTGCCGCCACCTACATTATACTTATAAACCCCAAATCTGCTGCCCCCAACATCGCGTTACCTACATTATATTTATTAACTCCTAATCTGCCGCCCCCAACGTCGCCGCCACTATTCTAAATTTATTAACCCCTAAACCTAAGTATAACCCTAACCCCCCCTAACTTAAATATAATTTAAATAAATCTAAATAAAATTCCTATCATTAACTAAATTATTCCTATTTAAAACTAAATACTTACCTATAAAATAAACCCTAAGCTAGCTACAACATAACTAATAGTTACATTGTAGCTATTTTAGGTTTTATTTTTATTTTACAGGCAAGTTTGTATTTATTTTAACTAGGTAGAATAGTTACTAAATAGTTATTAACTATTTAATAACTACCTAGCTAAAATAAAGACAAATTTACCTGTAAAATAAAACCTAACCTAAGTTACACTAACACCTAACACTTCACTATAATTAAATTAATTCTCTAAATTAAATACAATTAAATAAAATTAGCTAAAGTACAAAAAACCCCCCCACTAAATTACAGAAAATAATAAACAAATTACATGATTTTTAAACTAATTACACCTAATCTAATCCCCCTAACAAAATAAAAAATCCCCAAAGTAATCAGCTCTTTTACCTGTAAAAAAAATTACAAATCCCCCCCAACATTAAAACCCACCACCCACACAACAAACCCTACTCTAAAATCCACCCAATACCCCCTTAAAAAAAAAACTAAGACTAACCCCTTGAAGATCACCTTACCGGGAGAAGTCTTCATCCAACTGGGCCAAAATCCTCAACGAAGCCAGGAGAAGTCTTCATCCAAGCCAGGCAAAGGGGTCCTCCCGACGGGCAGATGTCTTCATCCAGACGGCATCGTCTATCTTCAGCGATCTGGCGCAGAGCGGGTCCATCTTCAAGACATCCGACGTGGAGCATCCTCTTCATCCAACGGCTAACACTGAATGAAGGTTCCTTTAAATGACGTCATCCAAGATGGCGTCCCTTCAATTCCGATTGGCTGATAGAATTTATCAGCTAATCGGAATTAAGGTAGAAAAAATCCTATTGACTGATGCAATCAGCCAATAGGATTGAGCTGGCATTTTTTCTACCTGGATTTTTTCTACCTTACTTCAGATTGGCTGATAGAATTCTATCTGCCAATCAGAATTGAAGGGAAGCCATCTTGGATGTCCTAATTTAAAGGAACCTTCGGATGTCTTGAAGATGGACCCACTCCGCGCCGGATGGATGAAGATAGAAGATGCCGTCTGGATGAAGACTTCTGCCGGTCTCGAGGACCACTTCACCCGACTTGGATGAAGACTTCTCCTGGCTTCGTTGAGGACTTCGGCCCGGTTGGAGGAAGACTTCTCCCGTTAAGGTGATCTTCAAGGGGTTAGTCTTAGGTTTTTTTAAGGGGGTTTTGGGTGGGTTTTAGAGTAGGGTTGGTTGTGTGGTTAGTTGGTTTTAATGTTGGGGGGATTTGTAATTATTTTTACAGGTAAAAGAGCTGATTACTTTGGGGCAATGCCCCGCAAATGGCCCTTTTAAGGGCTATTTGTAATTTAGTGCAGGGTAGGGCTTTTTTATTTTGGGGGGGCTTTTTTATTTTGTTAGGGGGATTAGATTAGATGTAATTAGTTTAAAAATCTTGTAATTTGTTAATTATTTTCTGTAATTTAGTGGGGGGGTTTTGTACTTTAGCTAATTTTATTTAATTGTATTTAATTTAGGGAATTAATTTAATTATAGTGTAGTGTTAGGTGTTAGTGTAACTTAGGTTAGGTTTTATTTTACAGGTAAATTTGTCTTTATTTTAGCTAGGTAGTTATTAACTAGTTAATAACTATTTAGTAACTATTCTACCTAGTTAAAATAAATACAAACTTGCCTGTAAAATAAAAATAAATCCTAAGCTAGCTACAATGTAATTATTAGTTATATTGTAGCTAGCTTAGAGTTTATTTCATAGGTAAGTATTTAGCTTTAAATAGGAATAATTTAGTTAATGATAGGAATTTTTATTTAGATTACTTTTAATTATATTTAAGTTAGGGGGTATTAGGGTTAGGGTTAGACTTAGATTTAGGGGTTAATAACTTTAGTATAGTGGTGGCGACATTGGGGGGGCAGATTAGGGGTTAATAACTGTAATGTAGGTGTCGGCCATGTTAGGGACGGCAGATTAGGGGTTAATAATATTTAACTAATGTTTGCGAGGCAGGAGTGCAGCGGTTTAGGGGTTAATATATTTATTATAGTGGCGGCAATGTCCGGTTCAACAGATTAGGGGTTAAAAAAATTATTTTAGTGTTTGCGATGCGGGAGGGCCTCGGTTTAGGTGTTGATAGGTAATTTATGGGTGTTAGTGTACTTTTTAGCACTTTAGTTAAGAGTTTTATGCTACGGCATTGTAGTGTAAAACTCTTAACTACTGACTTTAAAATGCGGTACCAGTCTTGACAGGAGAGGGTATACCGCTCACTTTTTGGCAGACTCGTAATACCGGCGCTATGCAAGTCCCATTGAAAAAAGAGGATACGCAATTTACGTAAGTGGATTTGCGGTATTTCCAAGTCTGGCCAAAAAAGTGAGCGGTGAGCCTGTAACTTCAAGACTCGTAATACCAGCGGGCGTTAAAAAGCAGCGTTAGGACCGGCTAACACTGATTTTTAAGCCTAACGCAAAACTTGTAATCTAGGTAAATGTTATTTAAGAATTAGCAAAACTATACATTTTTACAAAAACACACCCAGATGGGCTATGTAAATGGATCATCTATAAAACATTTATTCAGAGAAAAATCTAGTGTACAATGTCCCTTTAATGTCTCATCAAAATGTAAACGCAACTGAATTTTTTTTGTGTGAGTATAAGGAACATGTGATACAATAAGAAACATTACAAAAAAAAACCAGAAAACAAAATATTGTCTTGCAGATTATTGCAGACAGTTACACTAATATAGAGGTTACTAGGTATGTGTGTCATTTAAATATCTTAAATCAGCCTACTAGATTGTTCAGAGATCTTCTGTTTTCATGGCAGCTGATATTTAGTCCAGTAGATACTTTAAAAGAAAAGTAAATAAAAGTTAATCTATCACTGCATAAAAAGGTAAAGAATTTTCTTTCTAGAACTCTACAGATTAATTTATCTTTCTTTCTTTAAACACGGTGGCCTAGATTTAGAGTTCGGCGGTAAAAGGGCTGTTAACGCTCCGCGGGCTTTTTTCTGGCCGCACCATAAATTTAACTCTGGTATCGAGAGTTAAAACAAATGCTGCGTTAGGCTCCAAAAAAGGAGCGTAGAGCATTTTTACCGCAAATGCAACTCTCGATACCAGAGTTGCTTACGGACGCGGCCGGCATCAAAAACGTGCTCGTGCACGATTCTCCCATAGGAAACAATGGGACTGTTTGAGCTGAAAAAAAACCTAACACCTGCAAAAAAGCAGCGTTCAGCTCCTAACGCAGCCCCATTGTTTCCTATGGGGAAACACTTCCTACGTCTGCACCTAACACTCTAACATGTACCCCGAGTCTAAACACCCCTAACCTTACACTTATTAACCCCTAATCTGCCGCCCCCGCTATCGCTGACCCCTGCATATTATTTTTAACCCCTAATCTGCCGCTCCGTAAACCGCCGCAACCTACGTTATCCCTATGTACCCCTAATCTGCTGCCCTAACATCGCCGACCCCTATGTTATATTTATTAACCCCTAATCTGCCCCCCACAACGTCGCCGACACCTGCCTACACTTATTAACCCCTAATCTGCCGAGCGGACCTGAGCGCTACTATAATAAAGTTATTAACCCCTAATCCGTCTCACTAACCCTATCATAAATAGTATTAACCCCTAATCTGCCCTCCCTAACATCGCCGACACCTACCTTCAATTATTAACCCCTAATCTTCCGATCGGAGCTCACCGCTATTCTAATAAATGTATTAACCCCTAAAGCTAAGTCTAACCCTAACACTAACACCCCCCTAACTTAAATATAATTTAAATCTAACGAAATAAATTAACTCTTATTAAATAAATGATTCCTATTTAAAGCTAAATACTTACCTGTAAAATAAATCCTAATATAGCTACAATATAAATTATAATTATATTTTAGCTATTTTAGGATTAATATTTATTTTACAGGCAACTTGGTATTTATTTTAACCAGGTACAATAGCTATTAAATAGTTAAGAACTATTTAATAGTTACCTAGTTAAAATAATTACAAAATTACCTGTAAAATAAATCCTAACCTAAGATATAATTAAACCTAACACTACCCTATCAATAAAATAATTAAATAAACTACCTACAATTACCTACAATTAACCTAACACTACACTATCAATAAATTAAATAAACACAATTGCTACAAATAAATACAATTAAATAAACTAGCTAAAGTACAAAAAATAAAAAAGAACTAAGTTACAGAAAATAATAAAATATTTACAAACATAAGAAAAATATTACAACAATTTTAAACTAATTACACCTACTCTAAGCCCCATAATAAAATAACAAAGCCCCCCAAAATAAAAAATTCCCTACCCTATTCTAAATTAAAAAAGTTACAAGCTCTTTTACCTTACCAGCCCTGAACAGGGCCCTTTGCGGGGCATGCCCCAAGAAGTTCAGCTCTTTTGCCTGTAAAAGAAAACATACAATACCCCCCCCCCAACATTACAACCCACCACCCACATACCCCTAATCTAACCCAAACCACCCTTAAATAAACCTAACACTAAGCCCCTGAAGATCTTCCTACCTTGTCTTCACCATACCAGGTTCACCGATCCGTCCTGGCTCCAAGATCTTCATCCAACCCAAGCGGGGGTTGGCGATCCATAATCCGGTGCTGAAGAGGTCCAGAAGAGGCTCCAAAGTCTTCATCCTATCCGGCAAGAAGAGGACATCCGGACCGGCAAACATCTTCTCCAAGCCGCATCTTCTATCTTCTTCCATCCGGTGCGGAGCGGGTCCATCTTGAAGCAGGCGACGCGGATCCATCCTCTTCTTCCGATGTCTCCCGACGAATGACGGTTCCTTTAAGGGACGTCATCCAAGATGGCGTCCCTCGAATTCCGATTGGCTGATAGGATTCTATCAGCCAATCGGAATTAAGGTAGGAATTTTCTGATTGGCTGATGGAATCAGCCAATCAGAATCAAGTTCAATCCGATTGGCTGATCCAATCAGCCAATCAGATTGAGCTCGCATTCTATTGGCTGTTCCGATCAGCCAATAGAATGCGAGCTCAATCTGATTGGCTGATTGGATCGGCCAATCGGATTGAACTAGATTCTGATTGGCTGATTCCATCAGCCAATCAGAAAATTCCTACCTTAATTCCGATTGGCTGATAGAATCCTATCAGCCAATCGGAATTCGAGGGACGCCATCTTGGATGACGTCCCTTAAAGGAACCGTCATTCGTCGGGAGACATCGGAAGAAGAGGATGGATCCGCGTCGCCTGCTTCAAGATGGACCCGCTCCGCACCGGATGGAAGAAGATAGAAGATGCGGCTTGGAGAAGATGTTTGCCGGTCCGGATGTCCTCTTCTTGCCTGATAGGATGAAGACTTTGGAGCCTCTTCTGGACCTCTTCAGCACCGGATTATGGATCGCCAACCCCCGCTTGGGTTGGATGAAGATCTTGGAGCCAGGACGGATCGGTGAACCTGGTATGGTGAAGACAAGGTAGGAAGATCTTCAGGGGCTTAGTGTTAGGTTTATTTAAGGGTGGTTTGGGTTAGATTAGGGGTATGTGGGTGGTGGGTTGTAATGTTGGGGGGGGGTATTGTATGTTTTCTTTTACAGGCAAAAGAGCTGAACTTCTTGGGGCATGCCCCGCAAAGGGCCCTGTTCAGGGCTGGTAAGGTAAAAGAGCTTGTAACTTTTTTAATTTAGAATAGGGTAGGGAATTTTTTATTTTGGGGGGCTTTGTTATTTTATTATGGGGCTTAGAGTAGGTGTAATTAGTTTAAAATTGTTGTAATATTTTTCTTATGTTTGTAAATATTTTATTATTTTCTGTAACTTAGTTCTTTTTTATTTTTTGTACTTTAGCTAGTTTATTTAATTGTATTTATTTGTAGCAATTGTGTTTATTTAATTTATTGATAGTGTAGTGTTAGGTTAATTGTAGGTAATTGTAGGTAGTTTATTTAATTATTTTATTGATAGGGTAGTGTTAGGTTTAATTATATCTTAGGTTAGGATTTATTTTACAGGTAATTTTGTAATTATTTTAACTAGGTAACTATTAAATAGTTCTTAACTATTTAATAGCTATTGTACCTAGTTAAAATAAATACCAAGTTGCCTGTAAAATAAATATTAATCCTAAAATAGCTAAAATATAATTATAATTTATATTGTAGCTATATTAGGATTTATTTTACAGGTAAGTATTTAGCTTTAAATAGGATTAATTTATTTAATAAGAGTTAATTTATTTCGTTAGATTAAAATTATATTTAAGTTAGGGGGGTGTTAGTGTTAGGGTTAGACTTAGCTTTAGGGGTTAATACATTTATTAGAATAGCGGTGAGCTCCGATCGGAAGATTAGGGGTTAATAATTGAAGTTAGGTGTCGGCGATGTTAGGGAGGGCAGATTAGGGGTTAATACTATTTATGATAGGGTTAGTGAGGCGGATTAGGGGTTAATACATTTATTATAGTAGCGCTCAGGTCCGCTCGGCAGATTAGGGGTTAATAAGTGTAGGCAGGTGTCGGCGACGTTGAGGGGGGCAGATTAGGGGTTAATAAATATAATATAGGGGTCGGCGGTGTTAGGGGTAGCAGATTAGGGGTACATAGGGATAACGTAGGTGGCGGCGCTTTGCGGTCGGAAGATTAGGGGTTAATTATTTTAAGTAGCTGGCGGCGATGTTGTGGGGGGCAGATTAGGGGTTAATAAATGTAATATAGGGGTCGGCGGGGTTAGGGGCAGCAGATTAGGGGTACATAAGTATAACGTAGGTGGCGGTCGGAAGATTAGGGGTTAAAATTTTTAATCGAGTGGCGACGATGTGGGGGGAGCTCGGTTTAGGGGTACATAGGTAGTTTATGGGTGTTAGTGTACTTTAGGGTACAGTAGTTAAGAGCTTTATGAACCGGCGTTAGCCAGAAAGCTCTTAACTCCTGCTATTTTCAGGCGGCTGGAATTTTGTCGTTAGAGCTCTAACGCTCACTTCAGAAACGACTCTAAATACCGGCGTTAGAAAGATCCCATTGAAAAGATAGGATACGCAAATGGCGTAGGGGGATCTGCGGTATGGAAAAGTCGCGGCTGTAAAGTGAGCGTTAGACCCTTTAATCACTGACTCCAAATACCAGGGGGCGGCCAAAACCAGCGTTAGGAGCCTCTAACGCTGGTTTTGACGGCTACCGCCGAACTCTAAATCTAGGCCGGTGAGTCCACAGAATCATCAATTACTGTTGGGAATATCACTCCGGGCCAGCGGGAGGAGGCAAAGAGCACCACAGCAAAGCTATTAAGTTTCATTTCCCTTCCCACAATCCCCAGTCATTCTCTTTGCCTTCAGTGCAAGGAGGAGGTGAAGTTTAGGTATCTGTTTAAGAATTCTTCTATCAAGATTTTATTATTTTGGAAGCCTGAACAGGTTTGCTCTGATCTTCCCTGACAAGCTGGGTCTAGCTGTACTCCACTTTAGTCCCTTCAGTAGGACTGTGGTAGCTTTCAAGCAGTTAGGAACTTGTGGGGTGAGCCTCACTGCGTTTTCCTGACAGATTGCTCTGCTCAAATAGAATTCCAGAGTAGGCTTACTCTATTCCTTCTTTTATTCACAGGTCTCTGTGAGGAGTGGCTTCCTCTCATGCCAGGTAAGCTGTCCTCCTGCGGGACAGTCAAGGGTGCAGGTAAGTGCCATTTTAATTTCTTATAGAAGCCCTGGCACTACAGCAGTTTGTAGGCTGTACCATATATGGGACTATTTTATTCCTGAGAGTCAGGATATCCTATGCAGGATGCAGGGCACTGTGTGATGGTATAAGGATGTCAGAGTCCTAGAGAAGCAGTGTTTTTAAACATTATAAGGTTGATCAGAGATAGACTGCTTATAGATGCAGTCGTTAGGGGACAATATGTGCCGTTTTTGCAGAGAACAGGGGCAGGTTCCACCTAAGATACAGGATATTCAGAGTTGTCTATGTCGTCACTAGGAGGCATGTCTTATCTCTTCAGACACAGCGCACGCTTTTCCTTTTGGCACCGTTCTCTAATTGATTGTGTAACGGCTTCTATGGTCCTCTCCCTCATTGCGGAACTGCTCAGTTTTCCTTCTATATCACTATTCAAACTTCTGTTGCAGAGAGGAGCAGGTAGGCACTTCAGCTTAGTGCTGAGGTGCAGAGAGTGTGCAAGAATTTTTGTTTCTAAATTTATAAACCTTTTTGTTGGGGGTCTGAAAAAATTACCCATAAGTATATCTCTGGAAGAGGATAATTCATATGCTTAATTGTCTAGGACTGTCCTTTTACCATTAATGTTTTTATCTATCAGTCTTAAAGGGACAGTAACAATTGTTTTTTAAATTGTGATTTTTATTTGCAAGATGGACCTATAGCCTATGCATGCTATAGAGTGCAAACTTTGTTTGAATTCCCAAGTTGAACCCCCTTTGCCTTTTTGTAGTTCTTGTATAGAAAGAACTCTAATGTACAAGGACAGACTGTTTGTTTCTCTCAGGTTGATGCTGTTCAGGCAATGCCACAGCCTCTTCCTCAAGTGTACCAAACTGTATTTACATCACATACAGTGCCCTGCGGATCCTCTCAATCTCCTGATGGAGTGTATTTGAAGGCTGAAATTGCTGCCCAGGTATCTGAGGCGGTATCTGAGGTGCTAGCTGCCATCCCCATGCTGCAGGGGAGACGTAAGAAAAAAATTAGAGAATCAGATAGTAAGGTATCAGATCCTGTAGAGGCTAACCAAGTTGCTCTTTCCCATAAGTCGGAAGAGGAGGATACTTCGGTAGCCTCTGAGGGTGAAATCTCAGATTCAGATAGTGTAATTCCTTCTTCTGATGCTGAAGTGGTACCCTTCAGATTTAAGCTTGAACACCTTTGTGTTTTATTAAATGAGGTTTTGGCTACTTTTGACAACTCTGATACACCTGTCATTGTCAACCCTAAGAAATCTAGCAAATTAAATAGATACTTTGATGTTCCCTCCCCAGGGGAGGTGTTTCCAGTGCCAGACTGTGCTACAGAGATTATTGCCCAGGAATGGGAGAGACCAGGAGTTTCCTTTTTTTCCCCTTCTCCAGTCTTTAGGAAAATGTTCCTGGTGGCTGACTCCATCAAGGAGTTGTGGCAGACGGTCCCCGTCGGGGAACCATTCCCAAGGTGGATGGGGCTATCTCCACTCTTGCTAAGCGTACAACTATTGCTCTAGAGGATAGCTCATCGTTCAAGGAGCCCATGGATAAAAAGTTGAAAAACATGTTAAGGAAAATGTTTCAACACACAGGGTTTGTTTTTCAACTGGCAGTGGCTATAGCCGCGGTTGCTGGAGCTGCGTCATATTGGTGTGATTCTCTGTGCAAGATGATTGAGGGCGAGACCTCTTTCGAAGAAGTTCAGGAAAGGATTAAGGTGCTGAAGGTTGCCAATTCTTTCATTTGCGACGCCAATATGCAGATTATTCGCCTGAATGGTAAGGTGTCAGGTTTTTCCGTTTTAGCACGCAGGGCGCTGTGGCTAAAATCTTGGTCGGCGGACATGACGTCTAAGCTGAGGTTACTATCCCTGCCTTTTCAAGGTAAGATTTTGTTCGGTCCAGGCCTAGTCTCGATTATATCCACGGTTACGGGAGGCAAGGGTGCCTTCCTGCCCCAGGATAAGAAGGCTAAGCCTAAGGGTTCTAATTTTCGTCCCTTTCGCACGGACAAGGCCCAACACCAGCAGCCCGCCATGAAGGGGGAACCACCTAAGGGAGCCTGGAAGCCTGCTTAGGCTTGGAACAAGTCTAAGCAGAACAAGAAGCCAGCCAAAACAAAATCGGCATGAAGGGGCAGCCCCTGACAGGTTACGGACCGAGTAGGTGGCAGATTGTCTCTTATCTCTGATGCCTGGTTGCAGGATGTTCAGGACCCATGGGTTCTGGAGGTTGTTGCCCAGGGTTATAGGATAAGGTTCAGGTCCCTTCTGCCCAAGGGCAGATTCCTTGTTTCAAACCTGTCTTCAAGGCCAGAAAAGAGAGAGGCCTTCCTAGAGTGTGTGAGGGATTGTGATATACCTTTAAGATATATCACCTCCTACCTACTTCCCTTTGCTATTCAAGCACCCTTCCTACTAGATTTGTTGCCTGATTATTGAAGTTCATTCACAAGTGTTTTGTGTGAGTTTTCGCTACAACTTGTTCCAGGTCATTCCTAGCTCTGATTTACAGCACCTTCAATACTGCTATTGTAATAGCCTCAGCTGCTTCAATTCTACTTTGGAACTCTCCATTCTCTTCCAGATTACAGTCAATGATACCTCCTTTCCATCGCTCTTAGTATCAGCAGACAAGAAAGCTCTCATTCCTTCCAAGTTACCGTAGCCGCGGATCTCAAGCAATCCGGATCTCATTTGCATTCTTCCGTTACTACGGACTGCACTTTTCCTTGTCGGCTTCCTCATAAGCAACCACCGGATCTCTAAGGAAGATAACCTCTCATTTTCCCTTTCAGGGTTGGAATCTAATTACCCTTCCTCACATTCTCAGGGCAGCAAACAACAACAAGGTAAAGTGACTCTATGGAGACTGTATTAATTTTTCATACAAGTGAGCTTTATATTGTATCAAAGATTGTCTGAAAAGCCTCATACAAGAGATCTTACTTTTATATAATTGCACCTACTATTAAGGGAAATCTTCGTATGTAACTGGAGCCTTTGATTAATCACGCAATCCATGGTTACACCTGGGCATATTCAGTCAAATACCAAACTGAATTACGTGTTCTACTAACTTGTTTACAAATCATATGTTCATCTACTTTAATATTTCAGAGGTACTTCAGAGATACACTAGTATTTTATCTCTGCACTACTTGAGTTTATACAATGTACAAACTCAAACCGATGCAGTCATTATTTCTATCTAAGTAATTTGCTCATTCTATTTAACCCTTTTAATCTAACCTTGTTTATTTGGGTTTATATAAACAAGAGCAACAAATCTGTTTTTCTAAGCCAGCTATCGTGAATATAACTTTAAGTGAACCATTACATGGATCTCTCATCTCTAGGCATTATCGTACCAGTACCCCATGCAGAAAGGGGACTAGGGTACTATTCAAATCTGTTTGTGGTTCCAAAGAAGGAGGGCACGTTCCGCCCAATTCTGAATTTAAAGTGTTTAAACAAGTTCCTTTCCATTCCATCGTTCAAAATGGAAACGATCAGGTCCATTTTGCCTCTAGTTCAAGAGGGGCAGTTCATGACCACAATAGACTTGAAGGATGCCTACCTGCATGTTCCAATTCACAGGGAATACTTCAAGTTTCTCAGATTTGTGTTTCTGGACAAACATTTTCAATTTGTTGCCCTTCCCTTCGGTCTGGTGACGGCTCCGAGAGTCTTCACAAAGGTTCTGGGGGCACTGCTTGCAATGGCCAGATCCAGGGGTATTGCGGTGGCGCCCTACCTGGATGACATTCTGGTTCAGGTGCCGTCCTTTCATCTGGCAGAAGTCAACTCAAGGGCTCTGCTTCTGTTACTTCAATCTCACAGTTGGAAGATCAACTCCGGAAAGAGCTCCCGGGTTCCCAGCACCAGGGTGGAGTTTCTGGGCATGATACTAGACTCCATGTCCATGAAGATATTCCTCACAGATCAGTGACACAGGAAGATTGCATACACCTGTCTTGCCCTTCAGTCCTCAAGGAGTCCTTCAGTGGCTCAGTGTATGGAGGTGATTGGGCTCATGGTCTCCAGCATAGACGTCATTCCATTCGCAAGATTTCATCTCCGAACTCTTCAACTGTGCATGTTGAGGCAGTGGAACGGTGATCATTCCGATCTGTCACAGCTGATATCCATGGATGCGTGGACTCTGCCTTCCCTCTCTTGGTGGATCCGTCTGCTCCAGTTGTCCATGGGGACATCCTTCTTGACACCGTCCTTGGAAATTGTGACCACGGACGCGAGTCTGACGGGATAGGGAGCTGTTTGGGGTGCCAGGATGGCACAGGGAAAATGGTCTTGGGTGGAGTTTCTTCTTCTGATAAATATTCTGGAATTGCGAGCGATCTACAATGTTCTGAAGACGTGGCCCTATCTGGGGGAATGCAACTTTATCAGGTTACAGATGGACAATATTACCTTGGTGGCTTACATCAATCACTAAGGGGTATGAGTAGCTCCCTTGCAATGAGGGAGGTGTCTTGGATTCTGGAGTGGGTGGAGACCCATGGCTGTTCGCTCTCAGTAATCCACATCCCTGGAGTGGACAACTGGGAAGCGGGTTTTTTCAACAGGCAAACATTTCATTTGGGAGAATGGTCTCTTCACCCCAAGGTGTTTGCAGAGATTTTTCTTAGATGGGGGACACCAGAGATTGATCTCATGGCATCCTGATTAAATTGCAAACTTCCGCAATGCGGATCGAGGTTGAGGGACCCCCAAGTGAATCTGATAGATGCATTGGGAGTTCAGTCCAGTGTACATTTTTCCTCCGTTACCACTTCTACCTCATATACTGGCACGCATAAAGCAGAAGAGAGCGTTATCCTTTATGATTGCTCCTTCGTGGCCACGGAGGATGTGGTTTGCGGATCTGGTGGAGATGTCATCCTCTCCGCCGGGGAGGTTACCTGTCGCAGGGACCTGCTGAAACAGGGTGCTTTTCAACATTAGAATTTAGATTCTCTGAGGCTGACTGCGTGGAGATTGAACGCTTATGCCTAGCCAAGAGAGGTTTTTCTGAAACTGTGATTGATACTCTAGTTCAGGCGAGGAAGCCAGTCACTCAACACATCTACCATAAGGTGTGGAGAGTTTACTTGTCCTGGTGTGAGAGGCATGAATATCCTTGGCACAAGGTGAAGGTATCCAGAATTTTGTCCTTTCTCCAGGAGGGTTTGGAGAAGGGTCTTGCCGCTAGTTCCTTGAAGGGACAGATCTCGGCTCTATCAGTGTTGTTGCATAGGAAGCTCGCTGAGCTCCCTGACATTCAAGCATTTGTTCAAGCCCTGTCTAGAATCAGGCCTGTGTTTAGGCAGTCTGCTCCCCCGTGGAGCTTGAATTTGGTTCTTTAATTTTTACAGAGGGCTCAGTTTAAGTCTATGCATTCTCTTGACATAAAAATCCCGTCTTGGAAGGTTCTGTTCCTGTTAGCCATTGCATCGGCCCGCAGAGTTTCCGAACTGGCAGCCTTGCAACATGAGCCCCCTTATCTGGTGTTTCACGCGGATAAGGCTGTTCTTCGCACTGGCTTGGGATTTCTTCCCAAGTTGGTGACTGACTGTAACATCAATCAGGAAATAGTTGTTCCTTCTTTGTGTCCTAGCCCCTCTTCTTCTAAGGAGAGGCTACTTCATAATCTGGATTTGGTTCGTGCCTTGAAGTTCTATTTTCAGGCGACTAAGGATTTCAGACAATCTAACTCTCTTTTTGTAGTCCATTCAGTGAAGCGCAGGGGTCAGCGGGCCTCTTCTGCTTCTTTGTCTTTTTGGCTGAGGAGCTTGATACGCCTTGCCTATGAGACGGCTATACGCAAGCCCCCTCAGAGGATTACGGCTCATTCCACTAGAGCAGTGGCTTCTTCCTGGGCCTTCAAAAATGAGGCTTCTATGGAGCAGATTTGTAAGGCGGCTACCTAGTCCTCTTTGCATACTTTTACAAAGTTTTACAAATTTGACGTCTGCTTCTGCGGAAGCTGTTTTTGGGAGAAAGATTCTACAGGCTGTGGTGCCCTCAGTTTAAGGGTCCGCCTTTACCCTCCCGGTTTCATTCCGTGTCCTCTAGAGCTTGGGTATATGTTTCCCATAAGTAATGAATGAAGCTGTGGACTCTCCTCTCCTTTAGAGGGAAAACATAAATTATGCTTACCTGATAATTTCATTTCCATTGTGGTGGAGAAGAGTCCACGGCTCCCGCCCGTATCTCCGGTGGGCCGCCTAAATTTTAAACTTCTGGCACCATTTATACCCTGATATTTCTCCTACTGTTCCTTGTTCCCTTGGCAGAATGACTGGGGCATGAGGGGAGTGTGGGAGGTATTTAAGCCTTTGGCTGGGGTGTCTTTGCCTCCTCCTGGTTTGTAGGTTCTTAATTCCCATAAGTAATGAATGAAGTCGTGGACTCTCCTCCCCACGATGGAAATTAAATTATCAGGTTAGCATAATTTATGTTATTATAAGAAAAAGGAAACTGACAATTCAATGCAATTATCTAAAGGTGACTCACTGTTAATATCAAAGCAAGATAATATGCTGAACAAAATGGCTCTCTTATACTTCCTTTAGTGCATTACCTGTCTCCACCTGCATTGTAATATTTTGATGTTGATAAACTTTTATTATTATTATTATAATTTATTTTTATTTTTTTAGGAAAAAGAAAAGGTTTACAGGTATGGACTACAATTTTCATAATTACATGTTTCATAATAAAAGCATGAAAACAAGATAACAAATAGGTATCGTAAATGCAAAATAAAGTAGAATACAATAATGTAGCTTACTGTCTAAATAATACCTGTGAGTTCTTACAAAAATAACAAATTCTAATCCTCAGTTTTCTACCTCCATAACATAAGTGGGGCCACTATTGGACCTTCAACATATTTATTATGAGGAATAGCAGGAGGGTTACATTAATATAAGGCCACTTTTGGACCTTTAAAGCGCTATTGAAACACATCAATTATAAGCATGACATAAACTTCTAGCCTGTAAAGTATATACAAACAAATCTCAACTTGTAAAAGTGCAAAAGTAATTATCCTCTATAGAAGACAACTATATGGAGAGCAAAATAAAAAGAGGAACTCATCAGAAGATATAGAGGGAGCAACTGTGACCTTAGTATAATATGATATAACAAAACATGCTTGAAATATAAGTATCTGGACATGAAGTCCCCGTATTTATGAAGTTAAAATAAACCCATTACTCTATGTTGTATGTCATTGTGTCGAAAAGTATTTGTACCGCTTGAAACAGCCTAACAACAGCATCTTCTACAGCATGACTTCAGTAAGAAACTTCAAAATTGTTTAAATTCACACTGTACTCTGAATATATACACTTATCCAACAGATCTTGTGAGCCCTTTATATACATTCAGATGCCCCGCATGAGCTATGCTAGCACCAGTACTGGGACTTGTAGAAATAGAAAGTAAAATAAAACTATGCATCATCTCCACCTGTGAGACTGTAAAACACATATTAAATTCAATGGCGGGTGTTTCTACTGATACACAGTTATCATGCTCTAAGTTTGCACTGTTCTCTAATTATAATAATCCCTTACACTTTTCCTAAACATAACTTATCATACCATAGAAAGTTAAATTATATCATCCGACTTGAAAGTCCTCATTGATCATTTGTCCGTTGTGAATATTTTCAAGGCTTGGGGAGTCTACCCTTAGTAACAGAAATATATGCCACTCAAAAAAACAACTGAATTTTCTTAGGGACTTAACCTATTCCAGCTTTCACTGAAGTCGAAATGTGGGCAGCTGCACCGGGGATGAGTGCCGTCCATGACAATCTCTCTTGGACCCCGAACTCTTCTGATCTTCAGCCTCATAGACCATCCAGAATTGATTGTGGATCACCGCAATCTCCATAGACTTTATGTCCAATTCAAAGCGGCCCTGTGTAAGAGGTAAGATCAGGCCATTATCAGATTTGTTCATTAAGCCAGTCAGCAGGAGTCTGGAATACACACTGGCGTGGTAGTTGGAGGTGGATATGTATGGTTTATTTTGGCTAGTCATCTGCATCCCTATGGTTCTCTTTCTGTCTGGTTTATGCCAACATAAGGCTGTCTTTAGAGTGCGATCATCTTTAGAATCCTGTCAACTCAAATCACAGGTAGATGTTCCCTGGCTTGGTGGTCTCAGTGCTTCCACTATAGTGTTGCATATCTGAATTTCAAAGTGTTCCAGCAAGGCCTGTATCGCATTATAAGTCTGTTCCATAGCTGGATTATTTTATATTGCGCGTTAAGATATTAATTAGGTAGATGTTGTTTCTGTATAGCTCCATTAACTATGTTTCAGAAATTTAAGACAGCTCATATAGCTGGTAAGCCTGACATATCAGGAATCAGGGAGGGTAAATGAGGATCCAGAACGGTTACTAGGCCTCCACTGCGTACCTTATCTATTCCGTCTGCTAGGCTGGAATTCTAAGTGAAAAACACATAAATCCGTTCCTTGGGTATTATTCTGCAAATCTACTGTGAATTAGGGCTTGGATGGTAGGTCTGAGGAGCGATATACAATGGATCTATCAGCTCCAGAACTCAGCCAAAATTAAAAAGCAGCCATTTTGATTGGTGTTCGGACCCGTCCCCCTATTATTATTATTATTATTATTATGTGCAATGCACATGCCAATTTAAAATTAAAGTTAAAAAACAAATAAAAAAACAATACTTGAAATAAACCCTCTAACATTAACCCCCCAGCCCCTTAAAATAAAAAAAAAAAACTGTCTAAAAACCCCCACTAATCTATAAAGTGCTCTGAAAATGGCATTTAGCTGGGCATTGCCCTTAAAAGGGCATTCAGCTCTTTTGCAGCCCAGATAACAAAAACAACCTAATCCTATTACCCATCCCTTTATCCAGCTGAGCATTTACTTCTCTTAATGAAAATAAAATTGGTACAAATTAACCAGAAACAAACAACAAATGAAGATAACTGCAGGGAAGACACTAAGGGCTAGATAAGGAGTGGTGAGCTAACTGTTGTGCACAAGCAAAAAGAAGTTTTTTGTGCATTGTGCGTATTACGGGTTGAAAGTAAACGTGTTTGCTTGAGCGCAATTGAATTTAAAGGGACAGTCTAGTCAAAAATAAACTTTTATTACTCAGATAGGGCATGTAATTTTAAACAAATTTCCAATTTACTTTTATCATCAATTTTGCTTTGTTCTCTTGATATTCTTAGTTGAAAGCTAAACCTAAGTAAACTCATATGCTCATTTCTTAGCCCTTGAAGACCACCTCTTATCTGAATTCATTTTTACAGTTTTTCACAACTAGAGTGTGTTAGTTCATGTGTGCCATATAGATAACATTATGCTCATGCTCGTGGAGAAACCTAGGAGTTAGCAGATTGGTTAAAATGCAAGTCTACCTAAAGAACTGAAATAAGGTGGCACTCTGCAGAGGTTTAGATACAAGTTAATCACAGAGGTAAAAAGTGTATTAATATAACTGTTGGTTATGCAAAACTGGGGAATGGGTAATAAAGGGATTATCTATCTTTTTAAACAATAAAAAACCTAATTTATGAAAGAACTTACCTGATAAATTCATTTCTTTCATATTGGCAAGAGTCCATGAGCTAGTGACGTATGGGATATACAATCCTACCAGGAGGGGCAAAGTTTCCCAAACCTCAAAATGCCTATAACGACACCCCTCACCACACCCACAATTCAGTTTAACGAATAGCCAAGTAGTGGGGTGATAAAGAAAGGAGTAAAAAGCATCAACAAAGGAATTCGGAAATAATTGTGCTTTATACAAAAAAATCATAACCACCATAAAAACAAGGGGTGGGCCTCATGGTCTCTTGTCAATATGAAAGAAATTAATTTATCAGGTAAGTTCTTAAATAAATTATGTTTCTTTCATGTAATTGGCCAGAGTCCATGAGCTAGTGACGTATGGGATATAAAATCCTACTAGGAGGGGCAAAGTTTCCCAAACCTCAAAATGCCTACAAATACACCCCTCACCACACCAACAATTCAGTTTTACAAACTGTGCCTCCTATGGAGGTGATGAAGTAAGTTTGTGCTAAGATTTCTATGTTGAAATGCGCTACTCAGCATTTTGAAGCCCTATTCCTCTTAGAGTACAGCGAATGTCAGAGGGATGTGAAGGGAGTATCACCTATTGAATGCAATGGTTTTCCTCATGGGAGATCTATTTCATAGGTTCTCTGTTATCGGTCGTAGAGATTCATCTCATACCTCCCTTTTCAGATCGATGATATACTCTCATGTACCATTACCTCTACTGATAACTGTTTCAGTACTGGTTTGGCTATCTGCTATATGTGGATGGGTGTCTTTCAGTAAGTATGTTTTAATTACCTAAGACACCTCAGCTATGGTTTGGCACTTTATGCATTAATATAAAGTTCTAAATATATGTATTGTACTTATATTTGCCATGAGTCAGGTTCATGTATTTCCTTTTGCAGATTGTCAGTTTCATATTTGGGGAAAGTAAATTTTAAGAAATTTTTTTCTTACCTGGGGTTTAGTCTTTTTTTCAATTGACTACATTTTCATATTTCGGGCTGTAATAGGCTCGCGGGTGCGCCAAATGCTATACTTTATTGCGTCATTCCTGGCACGAGAATTTTTTGGCGTGAAAGGCACGTCCGTTGACGCAAGTTCGTCATCACAGGGTGCGTCATTAGTGACGCGAGTGTGTCATTTCTGGACATGGTTGGCGCCAAAAAAATTTCAGTTACGTTGTGCGTCATTCTTGGCGCCGCATTTTTTTCATTATTTATTACCCCATTGCTATTTGCCTCTTGCCTTTTTCTTTGTCAGAGGGCTATGCTATTTGCATTTTTTCCCATTCCTGAAACTGTCATATAAGGAAATTGATCATTTTGCTTTATATGTTGTTTTTTTCTTTTACATTTTGCAAGATGTCTCAATCTGATCCTGTCTCAGAAGTATCTGTTGAAACTTTGCTGCCTGACATCGGTTCTACCAAAGCTAAGTGCATTTGTTGTAAAATTGTGGAGATTATATCTCCAAATGTCATTTGTATTAGTTATCATGATAAACGTTGCCAGTTGCAGTTCCTTCAACTTGTAATGTACATGATATACCTATGAATTTGAAAGAATTTTTTACTGATTCTATTCAGAAGGCTTTGTCTGTATTTCCGCCTTCTAATAAACGTAAAAGGTCTTTTAAAACTTCTCATAAAGTTGATGAAATTTCAAATGACCGACAACATAATGAATTATCCTCTTCTGATGAGGATCTATCTGATTCAGAAGATCCTTCCTTAGTTATTGACAATGACAAATCTACTTATTTATTTAAAATAAAGTATATTCGTTCTTTGGTAAAAGAAGTGTTAATTACTTTGGATATTGAGTAAGTTAGTCCTCTTGATATTAAAACTAGTATACGTTTAAATTCTGTTTTTAAACCTCCTGTTAGGATCCACTTTAGCCCTTCCCCCATCACCTTTAAAAGCATCTATCCAGCTGCAAATGAGTGCTTAGTAATTTGTGTTAGTCACTCTAACGTGAGCTGAGCCAGAGCATGTCTCACACTTAACCTAATTTAACTGTTCATCTAAAGTGAAATATTGTGCTAAACCTTAACAGCGTGGGAATACCTTTCCCTGTCACAGAACCCTTTGGAGATTAGAGAAGAAAAGGGCTTTATTCTCTCCACTTATGGATTTCTACTAATCCACTCACAACCTCTTACAGCTTTTACTGGGAGACTACCACCTTTCACCGCTGATACCCCAATACAGCAGACACTTGCATCTTTCACACCGGATGCACACAGACTGATTTGTGGCCACTGCTGTTACATGGAGCCTCACTGGAATCCTCCTCGTTGGACAGTGACATAAGCAGCACATGTGACCGCAGCACTGCTTAGCTGTAGAGCGGATCAGCTGGAAGCTGCGCATTTACACCGGAGTCCAGAGAACCTGTTACCAGCAATAGTAAAGTCACAGCACTCTGTTATCCTCCATTGCCTTCTGCTTACTAAACAGCAGCCTACACATATAGCACTATACAGAGCCATTCAGGCTGCATACATACGGACTGCTAATATCTTCAAAGGAATACCTCCCACTGTGTCAAGCTGTACTGATCTCCTAAACTCTGTGTAAGCCTATACTTAATGGGACTGTAACCAGTATTAGTTTACTATACCTAGTTCCAGTGAACTCTTAAAGGGACACTGTCCTACAAATATTAACCAATTCTAGTTCAATACTTGATTGGAAGTGTTCCTAATACCTTGTCAGGGTTATTATCCATCAAACAACTGTCAGTAGTTTTGCTGATTTCTTGCCGAATCCTATAATTATTATAATCTCACTTGCAGCCCATTTCTGTATTCTTCAAACCCAAGGACTACAGAGGCTATAGTGATACAAGTACTACATTAGATCTACAGTTGTGATCCATATATCTTGAATTGTGACATATTACGAAGCCTCAAAACCATGGATCCAGTAGATCTACCCCAAGTGGTTTATAATTTGTCCCAACGTGTAGACCAGTTAGGACAAGGTCTACGTGAACTCCAAATGGAGAACCAGACACTAAGAGATATCATAAAGGACTGCCCTATTCTACAATGGAATAAAAGAAGTAAGTGTGCACATATACATACTTCATGTCCGATTAATAGAAAACCCACTTACTGCCATCTCTCCTTAACTTTACAGTGGGATTGAAGCAGAGTGACAACTGATGCCATAGTCGACTCCGGAGCTTCAGGGAATTATTTAGACAAGGATGTTGTTAATATTAATAAATTCCCAGTGGTGTGTAAGCAACAACCAGTGTCGATTCATGTTATTGACGGCTCTAACATCCCCACAGGTCCAATTACACATCAAACTGTGCCTCTCATGGTTACCACTCAAACAGGTCATACTGAATATATAGTATTTTATGTTCTCCCATCACCTATTTTTCCCATTGTGCTAGGTCTTAGCTGGCTCCAATTACATTAACCTTCCATAAAATGGAAGGAGTTAACTATAGGTCTCTCCTCCGACTATTGTACAAATACCTGTTATCCCCAAACATATGTTCTTCAACTTACCGACTCGGAGTTCACTCCCCCTGAAGTCTACAGCGAGTTCTCTGACGTGTTTAGCAAAAAAGAGGCAGAAACACTGCCGCCACATCGCATATATGACTTTCCAATTGATCTGCAACCGGGTGCTGTGGTACCCCATGGACATCTCTACCCTTTAAGTCAACCAGAGTTACAACATCTCAAGACTTATCTCGATGAAAACCTGTGCGAAGGGTTCATAAGACCCTCAACCTTCCCTGCAGGAGCAGGAATCTTTTTTGTAAGGAATAAGGATTCAACACTCAGAGCAATCATTGACTACAGGGAACTCAATAAGAAAACTATAAAGAATAAATACCCACTACCACTCATACCCAAATTAATAGAAAGACTTCAACATGCAAAGATCTTTACCAAACTGGATTTACACAGGGCCTACAATCTAGTGTGAATTTGTGAGGATGATGAATGGCTTACCGCATTTCGAACGAGGTATGGATTGTATGAGTACCTGGTAATGCCATTCGGGCTCTGCAATGCCCCCGCAACTTTCCAGTACTTCATCAATGACGTCTTCAGAGATCTTTTGGATGTCTGTTTAGTCATTTACCTTGATGATATTCTGATATATTCTAAGGATCTAACTGAGCATATCATGCATGTTAGATTGGTACTTTCAAGGCTTCGTACCCATCAATTGTTTGCCAAACCTGAGAAGTGTGTCTTCCACACTGAGAACATCTCCTTTCTTGGGTACCACATTAGTCCAGCCGGCATACAGATGGAAGACAACAAAATCCAAACCGTCAGAGAGTTGGCTCAACCAGCCAAAAAAGAACTCCAGCGGTTCTTAGGTTTCGCAAATTACTACCGGAAGTTTATAAAAAACTTCTCCAAGGTAGTAAAACCTCTCACCAGCCTTACTGGTTCTGTACCTTTCCGTTGGAATAAAGTTGCCGAAGTAGCTTTTACAAATTTAAAGACCCGGTTTACAACCGCACCGATCCTCCATTTTCCGAACCCCTCACTACAATTTGTCTTGGAAGTAGACTCTTCTGACTTTGCCATCGGAGCTATATCATCACAATGGGAGACACTCGCAACACCTCTACATCCAGTCGCCTTCATGTCCAAACTCCTATCACCAGCTGAAAGAAATTATCCAATCAGAGATAAAGAACTTCTTGCGATTAAACGTTCCCTGGAGCATTGGAGACATCTGTTAGAGGGAGCTGAACACCCAATAATTATCTACGCTGACCATAAAAATCTGGAATATCTCCAAAACAATAAAACTTTATCTGCTAGACAGGTCAGATGGAGCTTTTTCTTTGCCAGGTTCAACTTCAACATCATCTAGAGACCAGCCAACAAAAATGGCAAGGCAGATGCCTTGTCACGTAAAGAGCCTATGCCTATTTATCCTACAGTACAACAGCCTATCATTCCCCTAGAATGATTCCTGGGAATAACCACACATCTAACTAAGGAGATTTTAAGATCATTAAAGCATGACACCGACATACCACGCAATGTCGTTATCAAAAAACAAGATGGGTTATTCTACCATAACGACAGGTTGTATATTCCTACCACCCTTAGAGCACAGATTCTCCATCCCTCCCATGATTCTCCACTGTATGGACATCAAGGGGTAAAATGCACTATCAAAAAGGTCACCAGGAAATTCTGGTGGCAAGGATTACAAGCCTCAGTGAAAGACTACATATAAACTTGTACCATCTGCACCACTTGCAAATCTGAGAATCAACCACCATATGGTCTTCTCATGCCTATGGAGATACCCGACAGACCCTGGCAACAAGTGGGTTTAGACTTCATTGTGGAACTCCCCATATCACAAAAACAAAACACCATATTAGTAGTTGTCGACCACCTTACTAAGATGGCACACTTTATACCGTACCACAAACTTCCAACCTCATCCGAGACTGCAGAACTCTTTGTAGGAAACATAGTTAGGCTCCATGGAATTCCACCAGTTCTGTTTTCAGACAGAGGAACACAGTTCAGTTCCCACTTCTGGAGACAGCTATGTAAGATGCTACAGATCGACCATCGGTTCTCTACATCGTTTCACCCACAAACCAACGGACAAGTGGAACGTCTCAACCAGTGGTTGGAACAATACCTCTGCTGCTATTGCTCACAACATCAAACAGATTGATGTACGCTTCTTGCGATTGGCTGAATTTGCTTTTAATGACGCCTTAAACTCTACAACAAAGTTGACTCCTTTCTACGCAAATTATGGTTACAACCCTTCCTTAGCCGTCGCCCTGGGGCTTATATCCACTTCACCCCAGGTTGACTAACTCTTTGTTAGAGACTTTCAAGCTACTAAAGGAGAATATAAAAGACGCCCAAGCCAGCCAAAAAAGGTTTTATGATTTGAGAAGAAGAGAGTCACCAAAATACACAGTCGGTGATAAAGTTTGGCTGTCCATTAGAAACCTCAGAATGCACATACCTAGTAAAAAAACTAGCTAGCAAGTTCATTGGGCCTTTACCCATTACTAACATGGTGAACAAGAATGCCGTAACCTTAGAGTTACCTCCAACTATTCGTATACACCCAACTTTTCATGTCTCTTTATTGAAACCAGCCAGACCCATGAGAGATTCCACTATGGTTGTACCGCCAACATCGATAGCTGATCTTCCTGATGAGTATGAGGTTCAGACACTGTTGGACTCCAGGCATCAAAAAGGTCAGTTGCAGTACCTCATACGATAGAAGGGATACACCAGCCAAAATGATTCATGGGAACCCTCTACGAACATCCATGCACCAAGATTGGTGGCTCAATTCCATCGACAATTTCCGGATTTTCCTCGACCTCAAGCTGTGGGACAGCTTGCTTGAGAGGGGGGTAATGTCAGGATCCACCTTAGCCCTTCCCCCATCACCTTTAAAAGCATCCACCCAGCTGCAAACGATATCTTAGTAATATGTGTTAGTCAGTCTAACGTGAGCTGAGCCAGAGCATGTCTCACACTTAACCTAATTTAACTGTTCATCTAAAGTGAAATATTGTGCTAAACCTTAACAGCGTGGGAATACCTTTCCCTGTCACAGAACCCTTCAGAGATTAGAGAAGAAAAGGGCTTTATTCCCTCCACTTATGGATTTCTACTAATGCACTCACAACCTCTTACAGCTTTTACTGGGAGACTACCACCTTTCACCGCTGATACCCCAATACAGCAGGCACTTGCATCTTTCACACCGGATGCACACATACTGATTTGTGGCCACTGCCATTACATGGAGCCTCACCGCAATCGTCCTGGTTGGATAGTGATGTAAGCAGCACATGTGACCGCAGCACTGCTCAGCTGTAGAGCGGATCAGCTGGAGGCTGCGCATTTACACCGGAGTCCAGAGAACCTGTTACCAGCAATAGTAAAGTCACAGCACTCTGTTATCCTCCATTGCCTTCTGCTTACTAAACAGCAGCCTACACATATAGCACTATACAGAGCCATTCAGGCTGCATACATACGGACTGCTAATATCTTCAAAGGAATACCTCCCACTGTGTCAAGCTGTACTGATCTCCTAAACTCTGTGTAAGCCTATACTTAATGGGACTGTAACCAGTATTAGTTTACTATACCTAGTTCCAGTGAACTCTTAAAGGGACACTGTCCTACAAATATTAACCAATTCTAGTTCAATACTTGATTGGAAGTGTTCCTAATACCTTGTCAGGGTTATTATCCATCAAACAACTGTCAGTAGTTTTGCTGATTTCTTGCCGAATCCTATAATTATTATAATCTCACTTGCAGCCCATTTCTGCATTCTTCAAACCCAAGGACTACAGAGGCTATAGTGATAAAAGTACTACATTAGATCTACAGTTGTGATCCATATATCTTGAATTGTGACATATTACGAAGCCTCAAAACCATGGATCCAGTAGATCTACCCCAAGTGGTTTATAATTTGTCCCAACGTGTAGACCAGTTAGGACAAGGTCTACGTGAACTCCAAATGGAGAACCAGACACTAAGAGATATCATAAAGGACTGCCCTATTCTACAATGGAATAAAAGAAGTAAGTGTACACATATACATACTTCATGTCCGATTAATAGAAAACCCACTTACTGCCATCTCTCCTTAACTTTACAGTGGGATTGAAGCAGAGTGACAACTGATGCCATAGTCGACTCCGGAGCTTCAGGGAATTATTTAGACAAGGATGTTGTTAATATTAATAAATTCCCAGTGGTGTGTAAGCAACAACCAGTGTCGATTCATGTTATTGACGGTTCTAACATCCCCACAGGTCCAATTACACATCAAACTGTGCCGCTCATGGTTACCACTCAAACAGGTCATACTGAATATATAGTATTTTATGTTCTCCCATCACCTATTTTTCCCATTGTGCTAGGTCTTAGCTGGCTCCAATTACATTAACCTTCCATAAAATGGAAGGAGTTAACTATAGGTCTCTCCTCCGACTATTGTACAAATACCTGTTATCCCCAAACATATGTTCTTCAACTTACCGACTCGGAGTTCACTCCCCTGAAGTCTACAGCGAGTTCTCTGACGTGTTTAGCAAAAAAGAGGCAGAAACACTGCCGCCACATCGCATATATGACTTTCCAATTGATCTGCAACCGGGTGCTGTGGTACCCCATGGACATCTCTACCCTTTAAGTCAACCAGAGTTACAACATCTCAAGACTTATCTCGATGAAAACCTGCGCGAAGGGTTCATAAGACCCTCAACCTCCCCTGCAGGAGCAGGAATCTTTTTCGTAAGGAATAAGGATTCAACACTCAGAGCAATCATTGACTACAGGGAACTCAATAAGAAAACTATAAAGAATAAATACCCACTACCACTCATACCCAAATTAATAGAAAGACTTCAACATGCGAAGATCTTTACCAAACTGGATTTACGCAGGGCCTACAATCTAGTGCGAATTTGTGAGGATGATGAATGGCTTACCGCATTTCGAACGAGGTATGGATTGTATGAGTACCTGGTAATGCCATTCGGGCTCTGCAATGCCCCCGCAACTTTCCAGTACTTCATCAATGACGTCTTCAGAGATCTTTTGGATGTCTGTTTAGTCATTTACCTTGATGATATTCTGATATATTCTAAGGATCTAACTGAGCATATCATGCATGTTAGATTGGTACTTTCAAGGCTTCGTACCCATCAATTGTTTGCCAAACCTGAGAAGTGTGTCTTCCACACTGAGAACATCTCCTTTCTTGGGTACCACATTAGTCCAGCCGGCATACAGATGGAAGACAACAAAATCCAAACCGTCAGAGAGTTGGCTCAACCAGCCAAAAAAGAACTCCAGTGGTTCTTAGGTTTCGCAAATTACTACCGGAAGTTTATAAAAAACTTCTCCAAGGTAGTAAAACCTCTCACCAGCCTTACTGGTTCTGTACCTTTCCGTTGGAATAAAGTTGCCGAAGTAGCTTTTACAAATTTAAAGACCCGGTTTACAACCGCACCGATCCTCCATTTTCCGAACCCCTCACTACAATTTGTCTTGGAAGTAGACTCTTCTGACTTTGCCATCGGAGCTATATCATCACAATGGGAGACACTCGCAACACCTCTACATCCAGTCGCCTTCATGTCCAAACTCCTATCACCAGCTGAAAGAAATTATCCAATCAGAGATAAAGAACTTCTTGCGATTAAACGTTCCCTGGAGCATTGGAGACATCTGTTAGAGGGAGCTGAACACCCAATAATTATCTACGCTGACCATAAAAATCTGGAATATCTCCAAAACAATAAAACTTTATCTGCTAGACAGGTCAGATGGAGCTTTTTCTTTGCCAGGTTCAACTTCAACATCATCTACAGACCAGCCAACAAAAATGGCAAGGCAGATGTCTTGTCACGTAAAGAGCCTATGCCTATTTATCCTACAGTACAACAGCCTATCATTCCCCTAGAATGATTCCTGGGAATAACCACACATCTAACTAAGGAGATTTTAAAATCATTAAAGCATGACACCGACATACCACGCAATGTCGTTATCAAAAAACAAGATGGGTTATTCTACCATAACGACAGGTTGTATATTCCTACCACCCTTAGAGCACAGATTCTCCATCCCTCCCATGATTCTCCACTGTATGGACATCAAGGGGTAAAATGCACTATCAAAAAGGTCACCAGTAAATTCTGGTGGCAAGGATTACAAGCCTCAGTGAAAGACTACATACGAACTTGTACCATCTGCACCACTTGCAAATCTGAGAATCAACCACCATATGGTCTTCTCATGCCTATGGAGATACCCGACAGACCCTGGCAACAAGTGGGTTTAGACTTCATTGTGGAACTCCCCATATCACAAAAACAAAACACCATATTAGTAGTTGTCGACCACCTTACTAAGATGGCACACTTTATACCGTACCACAAACTTCCAACCTCATCCGAGACTGCAGAACTCTTTGTAGGAAACATAGTTAGGCTCCATGGAATTCCACCAGTTCTGTTTTCAGACAGAGGAACACAGTTCAGTTCCCACTTCTGGAGACAGCTATGTAAGATGCTACAGATCGACCATCGGTTCTCTACATCGTTTCACCCACAAACCAACGGACAAGTGGAACGTCTCAACCAGTGGTTGGAACAATACCTCTGCTGCTATTGCTCACAACATCAAACAGATTGATGTACGCTTCTTGCGATTGGCTGAATTTGCTTTTAATGACGCCTTAAACTCTACAACAAAGTTGACTCCTTTCTACGCAAATTATGGTTACAACCCTTCCTTAGCCGTCGCCCTGGGGCTTATATCCACTTCACCCCAGGTTGACTAACTCTTTGTTAGAGACTTTCAAGCTACTAAAGGAGAATATAAAAGACGCCCAAGCCAGCCAAAAAAGGTTTTATGATTTGAGAAGAAGAGAGTCACCAAAATACACAGTCGGTGATAAAGTTTGGCTGTCCATTAGAAACCTCAGAATGCACATACCTAGTAAAAAAACTAGCTAGCAAGTTCATTGGGCCTTTACCCATTACTAACATGGTGAACAAGAATGCCGTAACCTTAGAGTTACCTCCAACTATTCGTATACACCCAACTTTTCATGTCTCTTTATTGAAACCAGCCAGACCCATGAGAGATTCCACTATGGTTGTACCGCCAACATCGATAGCTGATCTTCCTGATGAGTATGAGGTTCAGACACTGTTGGACTCCAGACATCAAAAAGGTCAGTTGCAGTACCTCATACGATAGAAGGGATACACCAGCCAAAATGATTCATGGGAACCCTCTACGAACATCCATGCACCAAGATTGGTGGCTCAATTCCATCGACAATTTCCGGATTTTCCTCGACCTCAAGCTGTGGGACAGCTTGCTTGAGAGGGGGGTAATGTCAGGATCCACCTTAGCCCTTCCCCCATCACCTTTAAAAGCATCCACCCAGCTGCAAACGATATCTTAGTAATATGTGTTAGTCAGTCTAACGTGAGCTGAGCCAGAGCATGTCTCACACTTAACCTAATTTAACTGTTCATCTAAAGTGAAATATTGTGCTAAACCTTAACAGCGTGGGAATACCTTTCCCTGTCACAGAACCCTTCGGAGATTAGAGAAGAAAAGGGCTTTATTCCCTCCACTTATGGATTTCTACTAATCCACTCACAACCTCTTACAGCTTTTACTGGGAGACTACCACCTTTCACCGCTGATACCCCAATACAGCAGGCACTTGCATCTTTCACACCGGATGCACACATACTGATTTGTGGCCACTGCCATTACATGGAGCCTCACCGCAATCGTCCTGGTTGGACAGTGATGTAAGCAGCACATGTGACCGCAGCACTGCTCAGCTGTAGAGCGGATCAGCTGGAAGCTGCGCATTTACACTGGAGTCCAGAGAACCTGTTACCAGCAATAGTAAAGTCACAGCACTCTGTTATCCTCCATTGCCTTCTGCTTACCAAACAGCAGCCTACACATATAGCACTATACAGAGCCATTCAGGCTGCATACATACGGACTTCTAATATCTTCACAGGAATACCTCCCACTGTGTCAAGCTGTACTGATCTCCTAAACTCTGTGTAAGCCTATACTTATTGGGACTGTAACCAGTATTAGTTTACTATACCTAGTTCCAGTGAACTCTTAAAGGGACACTGTCCTACAAATATATATATATATTTCTTTTTTTTTATTATTTATTTATAGCCAACAAGTGGTATTATAGAAAAAGAGAAAAAAACAACATAATAACAAAGACACCACGCAGGGTGTATTAACATGAAATACAATTGGTAAAATTGTAAGATACCACAGCATACAACAATGCACATTGCCCAGTACTATATCAGTTTATAATAAACATGTCTGTATTCGGATCTATACAATACTTTTATCCTTTGCATTAGATACTCTTCTACAAAATAAATGCGTTATTAATACCACCATGCTGGGATTTTTTTATCATTGTTTGAAATCAAAAAAAGAACACACAAACCAAAAAGAAAACACGACAACACAGAGGGAGAGAGAAAAAAAAAAAAAGGGGAAAATAATAAGCCAAATAAACTAAAAACCATGGAGCTCCCTTCCTCAGTCCCACCTACCATTGCCACCACCTATAACTCTATCCAAGGACTATCCAATCAGCAGGAAAATCTCCTAACAAGACCAGTTCCATAAAACTTTCTGAGCTCAAGAAAGGAAAAAGAATAGCTTTTTGGGTACCAATTGAGAATGATTTAATTATGGGCAGCCAACCGAGTAAGAATTGTTTAATTTTTTTCTCTTTCAAAAACCTAGTATGATAAGATTCGAAAATAATCTGATTTTGGATTTCTTGGAGGACAACTTTAAATGAGGGGGCCCGCTTTGCCTTCCAATTTTTAGCTATTAAATGTCTTACTAATAGTATTATAATATTTAGTATAGTCAGGCCTAGAGGGTAGACCACGATCTGGGTGTTCAACAAAAATATATTCTCTGGTTTTAAGGCAATATTTAATTGATACAACTTATTAAACCAAAAAGCCACCTTCTTCCAGAGCTGTAGGATCTTTGGGCAATACCAGTACATATGCACCAGATCTGTTGCCCCCAAAGAGCAACGTGGGGAGAAAATCTTGCGAGCCTAGCCGGAGTTAGATAAAAATTATTTATAATTTTAAAATGGGCTTCCCTCGAACTCATCGGAATCTGATATTTACTTATCATAGTACAACTTGCTATAATTTTATCCGTATTTATATCTGCCAAATAAGGTAACCAAGACTCACAGGTCTTATCCAATAAAACCAAACTTTGTTTGACGAGCATTATATCATGCATCAAAGATATGGATGTATTCCCAGCTCTAAAGATTTTCATCCAACTCTTAACCTCAACCCACTCTCCTTCCATGCTAACATCCCAATTCCACTCCTGTATATAGTGTCTTATTTGTAAATACGCGTAAAAATTATTACTATGAAGACCAAATTTATTCCTAAGATTCTCAAACGTCAATAAAAACCCCTCAGCTGAGCAAAGCTGTTGGATAACTATAAGACCCTTTTCAGCCCAGGTCTGAAATACTAGCTGGTGTAACCCTGGAGAAAAATTTACGTTACCCCTTATTGGCAAAAACTCTGAAAAAGAAAAGTCCATTTCTAATATAATACACAGCTTTTGCCAAGCCATAACTACATTCTTTAATGACACAAGACCCGAAATATTTACTGGAAGTTTCTTGACTGGACAATGTAAAATGGCTTTTAAAGAGAAAGGGTATGATAGATGACTTTCCAAATCAATGGTAGAAAAAATGTTAGCACCCGATAACCAATCAACAGCGATCCTTGCCAACATAGTAATATTATATAAATAAATATTAGGTAAAGCCAGACCTGCCATTTTACTAGGTCGCATCAATTTTTCCAATTAAATACGAGGTTTCTTGTTTTTCCATATAAATTTTGAAAAAGACTTATAGATACCTCTAATGTCACCTTTAGGGATCAAAAGAGGAAGATTTTGAAGAAGATATAGCAGGCGAGGGAAAACAATTGTTTTAATTACATTAACCCTTGCCGTTATCGATAACGGGAGCTGCATCCATACTTCCAGGTCAGATTTAATTTTCTCAATAAGAGGAGCAAAATTAATCTGATACCAGGTTTTAGGGTTAGCATTAAGAAATATACCCAAATACTTTAATGTATCTACTTCTTTGAAAGGTAGCTTTTGTAAACTATACCCTGACCTTTTTATCCACATCAGTTCACTCTTTTCACAGTTAATTTTATAACCTGAAAAGGAACCATATGTCTCCAGGCATGTTAGAACAATTGGAATTTCATGAGATGTATTCTCCACACATATCAACAGATCATCTGCATATAAGAGAGTTTTAAGATTGTGCACCCCCAGACTGATCCCCTTGATAGAGTTTCGGAGCCAGCTTGCCAATGGTTCAATAGCCATATTAAAAAGTAGGGGAAATAGTGGACACCCCTGTCTAGTTCCCCTACCAAGGTTAATCTGTGGAGAAAGCGCCCCATTAATTATCAGATATGATATTGGGTGTTTGTATAAATTCTGAATAAACTGGGCAAACTTATCTTTAAATCCCATTTCTACTAGTACTCTAAAAAGATGTTTCCAGACAATAGAGTCAAAAGCTTTCTCAGCATCCAGTGTAATGATAGCTGAATCGACTCTACTATAACTCGGATTTTTCTCAGAGTTCCACACAAGATCCAGGTAATTGATTACCTTCCGAATATTCTTAGATGAATTTCTTGTCTTCCTAAAACCTACCTGATCTGTATGTATGAGTTTATTAAGACATTTAGACAATCTCTCTGAAATAATCGCCGCCAGGATTTTATAATCGGCATTTAATACTGATATTGGTCTATATGAAGCCAGTTCCTCAGAGTGTTTATCCTTTTTCAAGATCAGTGAAATATTTGCTGCTGAGAAAAATCTTGACGGGACCAAATTCATACTATAATAGCTATTAAACAATTTTTCTAATGTATGTTTAATATCATCCGCCAATATTTTCAGAAACTCTGCCGGAAGCCCATCAGGGCCCGCTGCTTTATTTAATTTAGCCTTTTCTATGCCCTTAAGAATCTCATCAACAGTAATTGGGCTATTTAACGCCACCAATTCTATTTCAGATACCTTCGGCATCTCAATACTAGCCCAAAAATTTTCCTGATTTATTACATTAATATCTGGGTTTGTATAAAGCTCCTGATAATAATTATAAAACACTTTACTGATATCTTCCATTTCTGTATATCTATGCTTTCCATCACGAATAGCAAGAATAAAGTTCCTTCTCTTTCTATTTTGTACCAAACTTGCAAGATATTTCGCCGAGGTACCATGAATGCCACTAAAGAGAAGACTAGTCTTTAACTCTTCTTCTTGTGATTTGTTTTTCAAGAAGATATCTCGCTCACGCCTGGCTTTAATGTAATTATCCCAGTTAATGTCCCCATGCTCTACAACAAACTTTCTATAAGTATTTCTTACCTGATTAGACAGTTGTACTTCCCGGGCATTCATTTTTTTCCTTTTTATACAGAGATATGCCTTGATTTCCCCACGCAGGAAGGCTTTCGCCGCTTCCCAAAATATCTCTATTTTATCATAATAAGACCTATTATGATCAGAATATTCTTTCCACTTCTGTCTTAACCACTGTGTAAAACTCACATTATTAAAAAGATATTTAGGGAAGAAAAAAAACGTATTTTGATCCTTACGCTGAAAGTTGACATCAAAAGAAACCGAAATAATAGCATGGTCTGAAATCATTATATCATTTATACAAAACTCTGTTTTTAAAACAGAAAAAGACTCAGCAATCAATAAAAAGTCAATCCTTAAAAAGGTTTTATGAACTTTAGATTCACACGTATATGTGCGAGAATCCGGGTTCTTTATTCTCCAACCATCTACTATCTTTAACTTTTGACAGAATCTCTTAAAATATTTAGCTTGTTTATTATATTCTACCATATTTCTTGACCCATGTCTCTCCAGTTCAGGACAGAGAGACGTTAAAATCTCCCCCAATAATCACATTTTGATTAATATATGGAAACAACTTAGATCTCATTTTTTCCCAAAACCCAATAGAAAACCTATTGGGACCATAAATATTGCACAATACTAGTCTTGTGTCATTAATTTGAACATGTACTAAAATATATCTAGCATTCTCATCTCTTTCTATATTAACCACTTTATATGAGAAATCTTTATTAAAAAGTATAGCTACCCCATTTTTCCTGACCGTACACGGGGTGGCAATTACCTCCCCAACCCATTTAGGTTTGAGTTTTGGGATCTCTTTATCTTTAAGGTGTGTTTCCTGCAAAAACACTATACTCGGGTCTAATTTACCAAGTCTTTTGATTATTAATTTGCGCTTAATAGGGGATGTCACCCCTCCCACATTCCAAGATAAAATCTTCATATTACCTACAGATATCATCCCAGAACAAATTTTATCAAAATCTCCAGCTCCCAGCCATGCAAATCACCCCATCCAACATGAGTCAAGACATAAAAATAGAGTAAAAACAGCAACAGAGGAAGGAAGCCAACAGCAAAACGGGGAAGAAGAAAAAAAAAAAAAAAAAAAAGGGAAACCAAAAAAACAAAACACAAACCCATCACAACATCCCAGATGTAAAACATTAAAAAAACAGCATTGATCATCATAAATAGAGACATCCTTACTGACGGAGGCATCCTTATAACCTTTCCTAGGGAAGAACCCCTAGAACACTTCAAGACATATACCATTCTTTGCAGCTCTTCTAAAGAAAGCATAAAAAAAAGAAAAAAAAACCCCAATAATCGGGCCCCTAGGACTGTTTTGCATGAATAAAATTCTTCACCTCTGAGACCTCCGCGAAGGTCAGTCTACTGTCCCCGTCCTCTACTATAATCTTGGCCGGATAAATCATCCAGGCACGTAGTCCTGCCTTAATAAGTTGGGAGCAGAACGGGGACATCAGCTTCCTCCTCGCCGCTGTCTCAGAGGAGAAATCCTGGAACAATAAAATCTTATTATTCCCTATCATAAACGGAGCCCTTTTCCTATACATTTTGAAAATTTCCACTTTATCTTGGAACTTTAAGAGTTTAAAAATAACCATTCTATCTTTTGCCCTACCATTTCCAAGGGAATTTCTTGGGCCCACCCTATGGGCTCTTTCTATGGATAGCGGTATTTGCTGAGGGGGGAACCCTAACGCTTTGGGCAATGTAACAGTTGTAAATTGCATGAGATCCTCAAATTCGGGGGACTCGGGCAGGCCTACAATACGAATGTTATTACGCCTTGAGTGATCCTCTAGATCCTCAAGGCGTAATTGTAATGCATTAATTTTGGTATCTTGACTGGAGATAGTCTCCTCTTGTATATGGACTCTGTCTTCTAGTGTAGAAATTCTGTCCTCTGCCTCCTGCATTCGGGAGGCAAATTGTCTCACCTCAACAGATAATAGACTCAAATTGGCGGAAATAGTCCCCAACTCTTTTTTAATGCTCTCAAATTGGGGGGTAAAAATATCAGCAAGTTGGGCAACCAGGGTATGAGTTTCAGTAGGAATATTATCAGGCATATTTTCTATACCAACATCTGTCAGTTTAGCTTTTTTATCCTTTTTAACAGGCATTCTTGGTAAATTAACCTTACCTTGTGTCACAAATTTTTCCATGTGTCTATAATACAGTGAATTAATATTATTCTAGTGAAAGTATATTAGGGAGAAAGAGAAGACAAAAAAAAAAAGGGTGTAATATACTTAATGGGACTGTAACCAGTATTAGTTTACTATACCTAGTTCCAGTGAACTCTTAAAGGGACACTGTCCTACAAATATTAACCAATTCTAGTTCATTAGTTGATTGGAAGTGTTCCTAATACCTTGTCAGGGTTATTCTCCATCAAACAACTGTCAGTAGTTTTGCTGATTTGTTGCCGAATCCTAAAATTATTATAGTCTTACTTTCTGTATTCTTCAAACCCAAGGACTACAGAGGCTATAGTGATACAAGTACTACATTAGATCTACAGTTGGGATCCATATATCTTGAATTGTGACACCTACTATGGTTACTCCAGAGGTTTTCCCTATTCCTGATGCTATTTTTGATATGATTTCTAAGGAATGGAATAAGCGAGGTACTCCTTTTAATCCTTCTTCAAGGTTTAAAAAATTGTATCCTTTACCAGCTATTTCAATAGAGTTTGGGGAAAAGATCCTCAAAGTTGATGAGGCTATTTCTACTCTTGCTAAACGTACCTCTATTCATATGGAAGATAGTACTTAAGTTCCTTTAGATAGGAAACTTGAATCTTTTCTAAGGAAAGCTTATTTATGTTCAGGTTGTTTCAGGCCTGCAATTTCTTTGGCTGATGTTGCAGCTTCATCAACTTTTTTTTTGGAGATTTAGCGCAACAAGAATTGGATTCTGATATATCTAGTATTGTTCACTTACTGCAACATACAAATCAGTTCTGATGCCATTTTTTGGTAAGTGTTAATTATTTTGGATATCGTGGAAACTAGTCCTCTTGATATTAGAACTAGTAAATTCTGTTTTTAAACCTCCTGTGGTTACTCCAGAGGTTTTTTCCTGTTCCTGAGGCAATTTCTGTTATGATTTCTAAGTAATGGAATTAGCTGGGTACTTCTTTTATTCCTTCTTCAAGGTTTAAAAAACTGTATCCTTTTACCAGCAATTTCTATAGAGTTTTGGGAAAAGATCCCCAAAGTTGATGGGGCTATTTCTACTCTTGCTAAACGTACCACTATTCCTATGGAAGATAGTACTTCTTTTAAGGATCTTTTAGATAGGAAACTTGAATCTTATCTAAGGATAGACTATTCATATTCAGGTCATCTTCTTAGGCCTGCCATTTCCTTGGCTGATGTTGCAGCTGCATCAACTTTTTGGTTGGAGAATTTAGCGCAACAACAATTGGATTCTGACTTATCTAGTATTGTCCTCTTACTGCAACATTCTAATCATTTTAAATCACCAGTGTTTAGCAAATTACTACCGGAAGTTTATAAAAAACTTCTCCAAGGTAGTAAAACCTCTCACCAGCCTTACTGGTTGTGTACCTTTCCGTTGGAATAAAGTTGCCGAAGTAGCTTTTACAGATTTAAAGACCCGGTTTACAACCGCACCGATCCTCCATTTTCCGAACCCCTCACTACAATTTGTCTTGGAAGTAGACTCTTCTGACTTTGCCATCGGAGCTATATCATCACAATGGGAGACACTCGCAACACCTCTACATCCAGTTGCCTTCATGTCCAAACTCCTATCACCAGCTGAAAGAAATTATCCAATCAGAGATAAAGAACTTCTTGCGATTAAACGTTCCCTGGAGCATTGGAGACATCTGTTAGAGGGAAAAGAAGAAAAAACAGAAGCGCCACATGGCCCAATATTGTTTGGTCCAATTTTGTAGATCTCAGGATAAAATACAAACTCACATTTAGAAGAGCACCTCAGTTAGTGCTATAGGGACAGTCTGGGATCTATTCGGTCACCCAGAAGACCAACTTCCTGCACAGGAACTGATGTCTATGTGGACAGAGAAAAGACACAAGTGCCTATATGGCCTAGTATTGTTGGTACAAGTGAATCAAACCAGGTAATGATAAGAGTGGTACTCACAATATATAAAGCACCTCTTGTGATGCTATGGGAGCATGAAGGGATCAATTTGGTCACCCAACAGACTTATGGCAGGACATCCAGGATAAAACGGTAATGGTTCACAGGATCCCAAGATGGTCAAAGTGATAAATATCCTCAGATGAAAAGGCAAAAAAATCCCAAAAAAGGAATAGCAAGTGTTCAAATAATAAAATTGACTTTATTTAAAAATTGAATAAAATAACAGGCAACAAGTTTCTCAGCCAATGGCTGTTTCATCAGGCTTCATAAAATGTTTACTGAACACTTGCTAGATATACCTTAAAATCAATTAGGGTGATAATGCACAGGTGGTGATGGGAGGGGTCAGCTTAATTGTTCATACCCTCATAACCAATTGGATAGTACAAAATAAAACTTAACTTCATAGCCAATCAGATAATACAAAATGTCATCAAATAATATACAAAAAAACATACAACACATATATAAAAAATATTTTTCATTCACAACTTACTAGTTAATGTTATTCATATTGGAATTCATAATGTCCTATACATAATATCATTAGCATATAAACAAATTATAAGATCATAATTTCGTACCTTGTTATAGGCCAAATTGTACTAAGTCTTTAGATGGCGTACATGAGAGAGTAATAGAGACTATAATAAATCCCAATGTTCATGAGGAAATAAGTGTATATGATAAAGTGTTGCAAACTGATTGCTAAGTGAAGCTAAACTTAAGTGTTGTCGAGGACGGCGTCCTAAGACGCCTAGTGCGCATGACTGGACACAGTGTGTCAATACTAAAGGTTGCTTAGCAACTAGTTAGGTTCCTGAATGTAACAGTGACCAATCGGTGGATAGACAAATAGAGATTGGATCATCAGATATTTTAACACAATATCAGTAGTATATCTTTATGGGAATGAATATCAAACAAGTCGTGCACTATAATGGTGATAGATTAGGCAGAATTTGTTCAAATGAGGGCGCATTTCCAATATAGTAATAAATCACAAATATGCTCAATGTTAGGCACTTGTATCCTGAGAACCGCTATAGCTATGCGTGCTCGTTAAATATCTGTAGCAAGATGAAATCGCGGTAAGCGTCACTAAAACACAAGACTCACTACGGTCTATCAGAAGTAAGAGTCATATATATAGCAAGATGAAATCGCGGTAAACGTCACTAGAACACATGACTCACTACAACCTATCGGAAGTGAGAGTCATCTAGTAATAATTGGATGAGCTACACGTCAATCAAATAGCAACTGTTTGATGATTGGATAAGGAATCGTAAATAAAATCCATTAATAAATATATAATATACAAGAGTTTGATAACTTAAATTTTAAAAAAGGAATATTGTGTCAGCCTATGCCCAACAGAATAAAAAAAATTATATTAGTAATAGAACTGAAAAAGCTGCCACATTAACCACAGCAATACCAGAGCTGGTAACCAGTGTCAGCTTACCACTCGTATCATAGTGTTTCCCAGTGAGGGCTCAAAGTTAGTAAAAATTAGCCCAATGTGTCCAAAGAGTATTAAAAGAAGCAATCAATTGATAGTTATTCCATATAATGAAACCACTCTACATTATCGTAATTCACACACCTAGCAGGACAGATGACAAATGGCCAATTAGATCAGCCATATGTTTGATATTTGATCAATATGTCCTGAATAATAATCAGAATGATAAGCCTAATAAATGACTAATTATATTGCACCACCATAAGCTATCAAGTGTAATCAAATAAGCCTACAAGGACTAAAGCAGCACAACTCATTATAAAAGGATGTATCTAGATAGTATTAAAAATTATAATTAACATGATCAGCTCAAACGTGGGAGGCAGAATAAGATGAGTTACCAATTAGTCATCCGTATCTAATGTGACGATAGTTTCATAGCATGAGGCATTGTCAAATGGAGTACAAGTGACATTAAAAATCGCCTATGCATACCATCAAGAGAAGACCCATAATGTCCCAATAGACTCAGGTCTGTACATATATATATATACATATACACCCATACTTATGAGATACACAAATATATATACACACAACCTCATATCAAAAACAGACCTAGACAAGTATAAAATGCATAAGTACAACATACTATGATGGGCAGGGAACAAGTGGACTCTCATAGTGTCCATAGGAAGGATATAAATATAACCAGATAAAGTGATACAGCCACTGTATATGATATAACAAGGAGATATTAACAAGAACATAGAACTAATAGGATCCCATCCTAACTAGAGAGACAATTGACACTCATAAATCAAATGCTGCTAGGTCAACACATTCGTTGAGGCCATCAGGGGCCAGAGTGTGTAGTTTATGGATCCAGTAAGTCTCTCTACGCCGTAGGGAAAGCATAGCATTATGACTGTTCCGAGGTATCTGTTCGATAGGTGTTATAGAGAGTGTTTTGGCACTACCTCTATGTGCATAAGCACAATGCCTAGAGAGACTGTGTTTCAAGAATTTCCTTTTTATGTTGTAGGTATGTTCACTCCATCTTTTCTTGATGGTACGTCCAGTGCGCCCTACATATTGGACCCCACAAGTGCAACTTACGAGATATACAACATAGGTAGATTCACAAGACAACCTTTTTGTGATTTTGAATATTTCCCCTGTCTGGTTGGACGAAAAAGTGTTAATTCCGCTTTTCACGATTTTGCACATATTGCACCTCGATTTCATACATTTAAATAATCCAAATCTTAGTAAAAAATTACCAAGATGAGTCCTACTGGTCCCTATACTGGAGTTCTGGCTACCAATCTTGTCTCTAACAACTTTACTGGGGGCCAGTTTGTTCTTCAACATGGGAGCCCTCCTATACACTACCCTCGGTTTGATGGAAGTGTATTCCTTAAGATAAGGATCATTGCAAATAATAGGCCAATGTTTGTGGATTATTTGCTTAATTTGTCGATATTGATTACTATAGCCAGTCACAAATAGAGGTATTTCTAAGGTGTCACTTGGTTGTTGTTTATTAGCAGATTTTTTAGTATTTTTCTTTTTATCAAATAATAAATATTTGTTTCTATCATCTTCTAGGGCTCTGAGGTATCCTTTGAGTACCAAATCCAGAGGATAACCCTTCTCTAGAAACCTATCCTTTAATATCTGGGATTGTGCTATATAGCTATCAACCGTACTGCAGTTCCGCCTGATGCGTCTGAACTGTCTGTATGGTACGTTCTTTTTCCAACTATGATAATGGTTGCTATTGTAATTGAGAAAGCTGTTACAATCTACCTTTTTAAAAAAGGTTTCGGACATAATGGTTCCAGTCTCTGAAAAGTATAATGACAGATCAAGATATTCTATCCTAGTGGACTGGATGTTACTGGTAAATACTAGACCAAAGTCATTATTATTTAGAGATGATGAATAAAGAAGGGCTTCTTCATGTGAGCCCTTAAATATGAATATCAAATCGTCAATGTAGCGGCCATAGAACACCAGACTCGCACTCATAGGAGACCCAAATACATGGGTCTCCTCAAATTTGCCCATGTAAAGATTGGCAAAACTGGGTGCGAATCTGGTGCCCATGGCCGTACCCTTGACTTGAAGATGATGTTTGCCTTGATAGATAAAATAATTATGGTGCAATATAAACCGTATCATTTCTAAGATGAATATTTGCTGTTTTAAAGGCATATATATGTCAGTTTTCAGATATGCTTCAACAGCCAACAAACCCTTGTCATGGGGGATGTTGGAGTATAAGGAACTGACATCACTAGTTATCCACCAGATGTTAGATTCAGTTTTGGTGATACCCAAACTCATTCATTTATTGAGTAGGTCGGTGGAATCTCTAATAAATGAAGGAAGTGTCACTACATGTTTTTGTAGAAATGAATCTACATACGCAGATAGATGATCGGTAAGGCTGTCAATGCCAGCCACTATAGGGCGTCCAGGGGGGTTGAACGCATCCTTATGTACTTTCGGAAGGTGGTAATAAAACTCTACACTAGGGTTTTTGGGATATAAGTAGTCTTTCTCTTTTTTAGTTAAAATTCCCTCTTCAAAGCCCTCTAATAGAAGGGAGAATAGCTGTTTCTGAAACAAAGGAGTAGGGTCTCCCGGTAATACCCTATAGTAGGTGGCATCATTAAGGATCCTATCAGCCTCCTGAATGTAATCTCGGATATTCTGAATCACAATGCCCCCTCCTTTGTCCGCTTGGCGGATCACTAACTCTTTGTTGGCACTGAGAGAATCAAGGGCCTGGCGTTCCCCAGGACTAAGATTATTCTTATATTTTGATTTCTTGGGAAGCTTTTCTAAGTCCTTGAGAACCATTGACTGATATATGCTAATGTGTGAATTTTTTGTCCTTGGCGGATTGAAATTGGATCTAGGTCTAAAATCGGTATGTATATACTTCTCAGTCAATTGCTCCAATAGGGTATCCGGTTCATACATAATCAAACCATCTTTTAGACATTCATTCATGGTATCAACAATAATGGGCATATTAGTTGTATTCTTTAATCGTTTCTCAGCAAAATATTTCTGGAGAGAGAGCTTTCTAGTAAAATTGTTGACATCAACGAATAGCTGAAACATATTGGAGTTGTTAGAGGGGGAGAAAGATAGCCCCTTCCCTAAGACTCTATTCTCATCATTTGATAAATTGTAGTCCGATAAATTGAAGATACCCTTCCTATACTTCAATAATTTCTCTTTTTTAGTGGTTGAGCATCTTCCTCTGCTTCCTCGTTTACGTATGCTCTTTTTTGTCTTGGAGGTCTTGGGGATAGTGACCACTGTTCTGGAGGGTGATTGTGGCCTATCTCTAAAAAAGGAGTGTGACAGTGGTTTTCCTCATAAGAGGTAGAAGGTTTGTTAGTGGATTCTATTCCCTCATGGTTAAGTGGTGAATATCTATTAGTAGACTCAAATGGTTTGTAGATGTTCTTAGCTTGGAAAGTGTGATCATGGGGTCTGTGTTGGTTATTTCCACAGGAGCAGAGATCAATGTATGTTGTGGTTCGTTGTTATGTTGATTTGCTGATCTGTGAGCATGATAGTTGGGAGAATTAGAAGTGTAATAGTGGTGGTGGGGAGTATATTGATTGCGTCTATTCGTAAAATTCTGTTCTCCCGATTTGTTCCATGTATTAGAATGCTCAAAAGCATGATAATCATTCCCACTATTATATGATCTATTAGGATATGTATTATGATATGGTTGTTGATATCCATTGTTATGATGGTCTCTCGAGTCAGATGAGTTGTATTGTCTAGGTTTATTGTAAACATGTGGTTTGTAATTCCTATATGTATTGTATACTGGCTGTTGATACCCAGATTGTGTATTTGTATCAATACGGTGGTGGTTATGATAATTATTCATATGTCTGTTGTCAGAATTGTTTCTATTATGTCTCTCATGTCTAAGTCCAGGAGGGTTATTCCCAGTATTTTCATATGTGGAGTGATAATTATTACTCCTGTTATTGGTGCGATTAAAAGAGTAAACCTCACCCCTGGAATAATCCCCCTCATCCCTGGTCAATTTTTTATTTTTATTTTTAATAATATCATTCTGATAGTCTTCTGCACAATCATATGCTAACTTCCTGTCTTTTTCAAAATCATTGTGGGTAATATATTTCTCAAGTTCTTTTTGGGTTTTGTCTATTTCCATACCTACTTCATTATACAATTTCTGTCTATGTTTCATTAAAATGTCAATGAAGGTAAGACCACAGACATTGAGGGCATCTTCCCATTCTTTTTGCACCCCAGAGTCTTCCTTAAAAGAACAATTCTTTAATACTCTGAGACCTCTAGGGATTTGATTCTTAGTCTTATACTTAAGAAGTGTTTCATAATCCCACCAATGTCTGTGTTCTACCTTCAACAGATTTTCAAGTTTAGTAAATAATGTTTGCATAGAAGGGTCAACATCAATAGCCTCAATATTAGACACAGTTGTTTCTAAACCACCATTGGTTTTTCTTCTATTTGATCTCTCTATGGCAGATAACATATCTAAATAGGTCGACTTCCCCTAGTGGCCAAAAACAGAAACACTGAGCAGTGTTTGTTGTTCAAATCTGTTAGAGGGAGCTGAACACCCAATAATTATCTACGCTGACCATAAAAATCTGGAATATCTCCAAAACAATAAAACTTTATCTGCTAGACAGGTCAGATGGAGCTTTTTCTTTGCCAGGTTCAACTTCAACATCATCTACAGACCAGCCAACAAAAATGGCAAGGCAGATGCCTTGTCACTTAAAGAGCCTATGCCTATTTATCCTACAGTACAACAGCCTATCATTCCCCTAGAACGATTCCTGGGAATAACCACACATCTAACTAAGGAGATTTTAAGATCATTAAAGCATGACACCGACATACCACGCAATGTCGTTATCAAAAAACAAGATGGGTTATTCTACCATAACGACAGGTTGTATATTCCTACCACCCTTAGAGCACAGATTCTCCATCCCTCCCATGATTCTCCACTGTATGGACATCAAGGTGTAAAATGCACTATCAAAAAGGTCACCAGGAAATTCTGGTGGCAAGGATTACAAGCCTCAGTGAAAGACTACATACGAACTTGTACCATCTGCACCACTTGCAAATCTGAGAATCAACCACCATATGGTCTTCTCATGCCTATGGAGATACCCGACAGACCCTGGCAACAAGTAGGTTTAGACTTCATTGTGGAACTCCCCATATCAGAAAAACAAAACACCATATTAGTAGTTGTCGACCACCTTACTAAGATGGCACACTTTATACCGTACCACAAACTTCCAACCTCATCCGAGACTGCAGAACTCTTTGTAGGAAACATAGTTAGGCTCCATGGAATTCCACCAGTTCTGTTTTCAGACAGAGGAAAACAGTTCACTTCCCACTTCTGGAGACAGCTATGTTAGATGCTACAGATCGACCATCGGTTCTCTACATCGTTTCACCCACAAACCAACGGACAAGTGGAACGTCTCAACCAGTGGTTGGAACAATACCTCCGCTGCTATTGCTCACAACATCAAACAGATTGGTGAACGCTTCTTGCGATTGGCTGAATTTTCTTTTAATGACGCCTTAAACTCTACAACAAAGTTGACTCCTTTATACGCAAATTATGGTTACAACCCTTCCTTAGCCGTCGCCCTGGGGCGTATATCCACTTCACCCCAGGTTGACTAACTCTTTGTTAGAGACTTTCAAGCTACTAAAGGAGAATATAAAAGACGCCCAAGCCAGCCAAAAAAGGTTTTATGATTTGAGAAGAAGAGAGTCACCAAAATACACAGTCGGTGATAAAGTTTGGCTGTCCACTAGAAACCTCAGAATGCACATACCTAGCAAAAAACTAGCTAGCAAATTCATTGGGCCTTTACCCATTACTAACATGGTGAACAAGAATGCCGTAACCTTAGAGTTACCTCCAACTATTCGTATACACCCAACTTTTCATGTCTCTTTATTGAAACCAGCCAGACCCATGAGAGATTCCGCTATGGTTGTACCGCCAACATCGATAGCTGATCTTCCTGATGAGTATGAGGTTCAGACACTGTTGGACTCCAGACATCAAAAAGGTCAGTTGCAGTACCTCATACGATAGAAGGGATACACCAGCCAAGATGATTCATGGGAACCCTCTACGAACATCCATGCACCAAGATTGGTGGCTGAATTCCATCGACAATTTCCGGATCGTCCTCGACCTCAAGCTGTGGGACAGCTTGCTTGAGAGGGGGGTTATGTCAGGATCCACCTTAGCCCTTACAGCTTTTACTGGGAGACTACCACCTTTCACCGCTGATATCACAATACAGCAGGCACTTGCATCTTTCACACCGGATGCACACAGACTGATTTGTGGCCACTGCCATTACACGGAGCCTCACCGCAATTGTCCTGGTTGGACAGTGATGTAAGCAGCACATGTGACCACAGCACTGCTCAGCTGTAGAGCGGATCTGCTGGAAGCTGCACATTTACTCCGGAGTCCAGAGAACCTGTTACCAGCAATAGTAAAGTCACAGCACTCTGTTATCCTCCATTGCCTTCTGCTTACCAAACAGCATCCTACACATATAGCACTATACAGAGCCATTCATACGGACTGCTAATATCTTCACAGGAATACCTCCCACTGTGTCAAGCTGTACTGATCTCCTAAACTCTGTTGAAGCCTATACTTATTGGGACTGTAACCAGTATTAGTTTGCTATGCCTAGTTCCAGTGAACTCTTAAAGGGACACTGCCCTACAAATATTAACCAATTCTAGTTCATTAGTTGATTGGAAGTGTTCCTAATACCTTGTCAAGGTTATTCTCCATCAAACAACTGTCAGTAGTTTTGCTGATTTGTTGCCGAATCCTATAATTATTATAGTCTTACTTTCTGTATTCTTCAAACCCAAGGACTACAGAGGCTATAGTGATACAAATACTACATTAGATCTACAGTTGGGATCCATATATCTTGAATTGTGACACCTACTATGGTTACTCCAGAGGTTTTCCCTGTTCCTGATGCTATTTCTGATATGATTTCTAAGGAATGGAATAAGCGAGGTACTCCTTTTAATCCTCCTTCAAGGTTTAAAAAATTGTATCCTTTACCAGCTTTTTCAATAGAGTTTGGGGAAAAGATCCTCAAAGTTGATGAGGCTATTTCTACTCTTGCTGAACGTACTTCTATTCCTATGGAAGATAGTACTTAAGTTCCTTTAGATAGGAAACTTGAATCTTTTCTAAGGAAAGCTTATTTATGTTCAGGTTGTTTCAGGCCTGCAATTTCTTTGGCTGATGTTGCAGCTTCATCAACTTTTTTTTTGGAGATTTAGCGCAACAAGAATTGGATTCGGATTTATCTAGTATTGTTCACTTACTGCAACATACTAATCAGTTCTGATGCCATTTTTTTGGTAAGTGTTAATTATTTTGGATATCGTGGAAACTAGTCCTCTTGATATTAGAACTAGTAAATTCTGTTTTTAAACCTCCTGTGGTTACTCCAGAGGTTTTTTCCTGTTCCTGAGGCAATTTCTGTTATGATTTCTAAGGAATGGAATTAGCTGGGTACTTCTTTTATTCCTTCTTCAAGGTTTAAATAATTGTATCCTTTTACCAGCAATTTCTATAGAGTTTTGGGAAAAGATCCCCAAAGTTGATGGGGCTATTTCTACTCTTGCTAAACGTACCACTATTCCTATGGAAGATAGTACTTCTTTTAAGGATCCTTTAGATAGGAAACTAAGGAAAGCCTATTTATATTCAGGTCATCTTCTTAGGCCTGCCATTTCCTTGGCTGATGTTGCAGCTGCATCAACTTTTTGGTTGGAGAATTTAGCGCAACAACAATTGGATTCTGACTTATTTAGTATTGTCCTCTTACTGCAACATTCTAATCATTTTAAATCACCAGTGTTTAGTTCAAAGGGCCTCTTTTGTTCGGCCAACCTGGACTGTGATCACAACAGATGCAAGTCTTTCAGGTTAGGGAGCTGTCTGGGGATCTCTGACAGCACATGGGTTTTGGAAATCTCAAGAGGCGAGATTACCAATCAATATTTTAGAACTCCGTGCAATTCTTAGAGCTCTTCAGTTTTGGCCTCTGTTGAAGAGAGAACTGTTCATCTGTTTTCAGACAGACAATATCATAACAATGTCAATCATAAGGGCAGGACTCGTAGTCCCCAAGCTATGAAAGAAGTATCTCGGATACTTGCGTGCGCGGAATCCAGCTCTTGTCTAATTTTTGCGGTTCATATCCCAGGTGTAGACAATTGGGAGGCGGATTATCTCAGCCGTCAGACTTTACATCCGGGGGAGTGGTCCCTCCATCCAGATGTGTTTTCTCAGATTGTTCAGATGTGGGGTCTTCCAGAGATAGATCTGATGGCCTCTCATCTAAACAAGAAACTTCCCAGATACCTGTCTAGGTCCAGGGATTTTCAGGAGGAAGCAGTGGATGCACTGACATTTCCTTGGTGTTATCAACCTGTTTATATTTTCCCGCCTCTAGTTCTTCTTCCAAGAGGGATCTCCAAAATCATCATCGTGTTGCTGGTGGCTCCAGCATGGCCCCACAGGTTTTGGTATGCGGATCTTGTTCGGATGTCCAGTTACCAACCTTGGCCACTTCCGTTAAGGCCGGACCTACTGTCTCAAGGTCCGTTTTTCCATCAGGATCTCAAATCATTAAATTTGAAGGTATGGAAATTGAACGCTTAGTGCTAAGTCATAACGGTTTCTCTGACTCAGTGATTAATACTATGTTACAAGCTCATAAATCTGTTTCTAGAAAGATTTATTATTGAGTTTTCGAAGGCTTACATTTCATGGTGTTCTTCTCATACATTCTCTTTGCATTCTTTTAGAATTCCTAGAATTTTACAGTTTCTTCAGGATGGTTTGGATAGGGGTTTGTCTTCAAGTTCCTTGAAGGGACAAATCTCTGCTCTTTCTTTTTTATTTCACAGAAAGATTGCTGAACTTCCTGATATTCACTGTTTTGTTCAGGCTTTAGTTCGTATTAAGCCTGTCATTAAATCAATTTCTCCTCCTTGGAGTCTTAATTTGGTTTTGAAGGCGTTACAGGCTCCTCCGTTTGAGCCTATGCACTCTTTGGACATTAAACTACTTTCTTGGAAAGTATTGCTCCTTTTGGCCATCTCTTCTGCTAGAAGAGTTTCTGAGCTATCTGCTCTTTCTTGTGAATCTCCTTTTCTGATTTTTCATCAGGATAAGGCGGTTTTGCGGACTTCATTTAAATTTTTACCTAAGGTTGTGAATTCTTTTTTTTTATTTTTTATAATTTTTATTGAGGTCAAGATTTTGGCATACATAGAAAATATTACAACATTGGATGATTGCGTTCCAAAAAAACTTATGACTGGATGAATAATAAAGGTTACATGTTGAGAAAGGCACATGCATTGAACAGAATCTGTTGCAACAAAAAAAGCTTAGGATAGATTAGTCTCTAACCATGTTTGTGATAACAAAGATCATAATATAAATTACCAGATAAAAGTTTGCTTGTAATAAGCGATGCCTGTTGTCCATAACATATAAAACTTTGAAAATAAATAGTTGCTGCGGAGAAGTGAGAAAAACACCCAAAGAGAAAAAAGAATAAATAAAACGTGTCAATAACAATTTAAGTCCTCTAAGTTATACAGGAGGCCTCTCTTAGACCTCATTCTTGATGGATGATGATATTAGCAGAGGGCTAACTGAAAAAAATAAAGGAGACCACTTATGGATCTCATTATTTGGACCTCAGTTTTTTTGTTCATTATTATATTATATAACAGAACTTATTCTGTACTGACCAGCTCTCGGTAAATAATGGTCTCAGGATAAGTTATGGAACAAGGTAAAAGCAAAGGTACTAACTATACTGCTTAACATTCACATAATATAATATTTCCTATCTAGAATAAGAAGACTGATAAAGTAAAGGAGGGGTCCCTGACATACATTAGAGAAAGTCAAAAAATGTCCATAATTGCGCTCTCACAGGGAATTAGCTAACTAAATAATAAATAAATTATAAAATCTGGGGCAATCAGCACATTTTAGGGGTACACTATAGTAGACTGAGCATTTTTTGTATCTTTTACAAACTGGAAAGAGACTAATCATATAACTGCATAGAAAACGCACCATCTCTGCCGCTGACGGCGCGACACCACGCAGAAACTTTGCAGAATAATAGATGGTAGCAACACAGGATTACTTAGTCTATGAGAGACAGTATTTAGTATAAAACAATGATACTGTGATGGCCCCCCCTATCTAGTGATATAATTTTCTATGGGAAGCAAATACTCAAGCAGTTTAGATTAACAGATCTGCAGCTAGCCAAGTTCCTGTGTCAAGTAAATATACTATATAGAGCTACATAAACACATAGGCAGGAGTACAATTGTATAGAAAGGCAAAAGCCCCATGAACCATGAAGCGAACCATAAAGACATTGTCAGGGTCAAAGGACCACTATGGAGAAATAACAATACTTTACATAAACAGAGTAAAGGGGAGCAATAAAATAATTATCATAGTTCTTTTGTTCTTGGTATGTCCGAAATTTAACCAACTCCTGACCGGGTCTCCCAGAGGTAATCTAAAATGTCAGTCAACTGTAAAATCGCCAGGGGTGTTGGCCATACAGGTGAGAGGGAAGAAAGGTAATGTCTCCGTACCTGGGCAGACTCCCATTTAAGCCCCAGCAACTCTGTATACCCCGGGACTCCCTTGAGCAGAAAAGTAGGAGAGGAGCATATTCTTAGGAATCGTGTGTCTCTCTGGCCCTGGGGGAAATCCTTGACAGGGGCTCTCTTGTGTATGCATATCCAAGTGATCGGAGCAGGCAGACATACTAATAGGGACTCAGCTGTGTCGTTGATGTCGCTCTGCAAAGAAGCAGCGTTGCTTGTAATAGACCTGTCAGTGATCTCGGCTGCAGGCATTGCATCTCCGGACTCGAGCTCTGTGATAGATTGTGCCTTAGTTTTATCCTGGATGGTCAGGTTAGTTACAAAGCGCTGGGGCCCCAACACGCTGTTGTCTAGGCACTTCCCCTTGACAGGCTCAACTTGTACAGGCAGCCGGGATACTTGCGGGGGTTCAGGTTCAAACGCCATGTGTAGTTGTTCAACAAGGGCTGTATGATGTTCTGCCAATAGATTGTGCAGTGCCTTTAAGAAGTTTGCGGCGTTCTCCATATCGACCTTCCACTGTATTCTTTGGGTCAGTCAGCTCAGTAGATACAAATTGGCGGTTGTACTTGCGGTGCTATTTCAGTGATTAGTGAGGTATCACTGCTCCGTAACGACAGGCCTGCAAAGAGTACCCGCCGGGGGGGTTTAAATGATAGCAAAAGTTCTCACTATATCTTGAAAGTCCGGGTAGATTTGTAAAAATCTGTATCCACAAGGGTGGAAAAATGGCGACCGTCTGTGCAGATTCAGAACAAAGCCCCGGTCCTAGTTCAAAAGGATAGCTCTTGAAATTAAATTTGGCTTCCACCAACTGTTAGATAAGAGTCCAAGGTGTGTTTAGAGAATTTCTCAGGGTTCAACTCTATGAGAAACGATATATCAAGGTGTATATTGCATATCTAGGACCAGAGCAGCAAGATTATGTGACTGCTCTCGTGAGCTCTGGACTCCGCCCCCCAGGTTATGAATTCTAACAACATTAGTAGAGAAATTGTTGTCCCTTCCTTGTGTCCTAATCCTAAGAATTCTTTGAAAAGATCCTTACATTCTTTGGATGAGGTGAGAGCTTTGAAATATTATGTTAAAGCTACTGAAGATTTCAGGAAGGCTTCTAGTCTATTTGTTATATTTTCTGGTCCTAGGAAAGGTCAGAAGGCCTCTGCTATTTCCTTGGCTTCTTGGTTAAAGCTTTTGATTCTTCAAGATTATTTGGAGTCGGGTGAGGCCCCCACCTGAGAGAATTACAGCTCATTCTACTAGATCAGTCTTCACTTCGTGGGCTTTTAAGAATGAAGCTTCAGTTGATCAGATTTGCAAAGCGGCATCTTGGTCCTCTTTGCATACATTTACTAAATTCTACCGTTTTTATGTATTTGCTTCTTCAGAAGCAGTTTTTGGTAGAAAAGTTATTTAGGCAGCTGTTTCAGTTTGATTCTTCTGCTGATGTTTTAAGTTTTTCTTTTCATTATGAGAATAACTTATATTTTGGGTTGTGGATTATTTTTTCAGCGGAAAATGGATGTTGTTTATTTTTATCCCTCCCTCTCTAGTGACTCTTGAGTGGAGTTCCACATCTTGGGTATTGATATCCCATACGTCACTAGCTCATGGACTCTTGTGAATTACATGAAAGAAAACATAATTTATGTAAGAATTTACCTGATATTATATTATATCTAATATTTCATATTAGCAAGAGTCCATGAGGCCCATCCTTTTTATGGTGGTTATGAGTTTTTTGTATAAAGCACAATTATTTCCAAATTTCTTTGTTGATGCTTTTTACTCCTTTCTTTATCACCCCACTACTTGACTATTTGGTAAACTGAATTGTGGGTGTGGTGAGGGATGTATTTGTAGGCATTTTGAAGTTTGGGAAACTTTGCCCCTCCTGGTAGGATTGTATATCCCATACGTCACTAGCTCATGGACTCTTGCCAATATGAAAGAAATTAATTTATCAGGTAAATTCTTACATAAATTATGTTTTTCTTTCATGTAATTGGCAAGAGACCATGAGCTAGTGACGTATGGGATAGCAATACCCAAGATGTGGAACTCCACGCAAGAGTCACTAGAGAGGGAGGGATAAAAATAAAAACAGCCATTTTTTGCCGAAAAAAATTAATCCACAACCCAAAATATAAGTTTATTCTCATAAATGAGAAGAAAAACTTAAACCAAAAGCAGAAGAATCAAACTGAAACAGCTGCCTGAAGAACTTTTCTACCAAAAACTGCTTCCGAAGAAGCAAATACATCAAAACGGTAGAATTTAGTAAATGTATGCAAAGAAAACCAAGTTGCTGCTTTGCAAATCTGATCAACTGAAGCTTCATTCTTAAAAGCCCACGAAGTGGAAACTGATCTAGTAGAATGAGCTGTAATTCTCTGAGGCTGGGCTTGACCCGACTCCAAATAAGCTTGATGAATCAAAAGCTTTAATCACGAAGCCAGGGAAACAGCAGAAGCCTTCTGACCTTTCCTAGAACCAGAAAATATAACAAATAGACTAGAAGTCTTCCTGAAATATTTAGTAGCTTCAACATAATATTTCAAAGCTCTTACCACATCCAAAAGAATGTAAGGATCTCTCCAAAAAATTCTTAGGATTAGGACACAAGGAAGGTACAACAATTTCTCTATTAATGTTGTTAGAATTCACAACCTTAGGTAAGAATTTAAATGAAGTCCGCAAAACCACCTTATCCTGTTGAAAAATCAGAAAAGGAGATGCACAAGAGAGAGCGGATAATTCAGAAACTCTTCTAGCAGAAGAGATGGCCAAAAGAAACAACACTTTCCAAGAAAGTAGTTTAATGTCCAAAGAATACATAGGCTCAAACGAAGGATCCTGTAAAGCCTTCAAAACTAAATTAAGACTCCAAGGAGGAGAGATTGACCTAATGACAGGCTTGATACGAACCAAAGCCTGCACAAAACAATGAATATCAGGAAGTTTAGCAATCTTTCTGTGAAATAAAACAGAAAGAGCAGAGATTTGTCCTTTCAAGGAACTTGCAGACAAACCTTTATCCAAACCATCCTAAAGAAATTGTAAAATTCTAGGAATTCTAAAAGAATGCCAAGAGAATTTATGATAAGAACACCATAAAGTGTAAGTCTTCCAAACTCGAAAATAAATCTTTCTAGAAACAGATTTACGAGCCTGCAACATAGTATTAATCACTGAGTCAGAGAAACCTCTATGACTAAGCACTAAGCGTTCAATTTCCATACCTTAAAATTTAATGATTTGAGATCCTGATGGAAAAACGGACATTGAGATAGAAGGTCTGGCCTTAGTGGAAGTGGCCAAGGTTGGCAACTGGACATCCGAACAAGATCCGCATACCAAAACCTGTGAGGCCATGCTGGAGCTACCAGCAGCACAAACGATTGCTCCATGATGATTTTTGAGATCACTCTTGGAAGAAGAATTAAAGGTGGGAAAATATAAGCAGGTTGATAACACCAAGGAAGTGTCAATGCATCCACTGCTTCCGCCTTGGGATCCCTGGACCTGGACAGGTACCTGGGAAGTTTTTTGTTTAGATGAGATGCCATCAGATCTATTTCTGGAAGCCCCCACATCTGAACAATTTGAGAAAACACATCTGGGTGGAGAGAACATTCTCCTGGATGTAAAGTCTGACGACTGAGGTTTTTCGCTTCCCAGTTGTGTATACCTGAGATATGAACCACAGAAATTAGAGAGGAGCTGGATACCGCCCAAACAAGTATCCGAGATACTTCTTTCATAGCTTGAGGACTGTGAGTCCCACCCTGATGATTGACAAATGCCACAATTGTGATATTGTCTGTCTGAAAACAAATGAATGGTTCTCTCTTCAACAGATGCCAAAACTGAAGAGCCCTGATAATCGCATGGAGTTCCAAAATGTTGATTGGTAATCTTGCCTCTTGAGATTTCCAAACCCCTTGTACTGTCAGAGATCCCAAAACAGCTCCCCAACCTGAAAGACTCGCATCTGTTGTGATCACAGTCCAGGTTGGATGGATAAAAGAGGCCCCTAAAATTATACGATGGTGATCACCAAGTCAGAGAAAGTCGAATATTGGGATTTAAGAAGTATTAATTGTGATATCCTTGTATAATCCCTGCACTATTGGTTCAGCATACAAAGCTGGAGAGGTCTCATATGAAAACGAGCAAAGGAGATCTCGTCCAATGCTGCAGTCATGAGACCTAAAACTTCCATGCACATAGCTACTGAAGGGAATGACTGAGATTGAAGGTTCCGACAGGCTGCAACCAATTTCAAACGTCTCTTGTCTGTTAGAGACAAAGTCATGGACACTGAATCTATCTGGAAACCCAAAAAGGTTACCCTTGTCTGAGGAATCAAATAACTTTTTAGTAAATTGATCCTCCAACCATGTCTTCGAAGAAACAACACTAGATGATTTGTGTGAGATTCTGCAGAACGTAAAGACTGAGCGAGTACCAAGATAACGTCCAAATAAGGAAATACTGCAATACCCCGCTCTCTGATTACATAGAGTAGAGCACCTAGAACCTTTGAAAAGATTCTAGTGATCTGGATGAATCAGAATATGAAGATATGCATCCTGTAAGTCTATTGTGGACATATAATGCCCTTGCTGAACAAAATGCAGAATAGTCCTTATAGTCGTGTGAGATAGTGGGTGATGATAGTGCGCTCAGTGTAGGGTATTAAACACCTTAGCTTAATAGCAGATCCTTCAAGCTGCTATAGTAAAAGATTAAACAAGTGTGAGAGAGAAAGTAAGGGCGCTAAAAAAGCTAAAAATACCACTAAAAGCTAACAGATAAATGTATAATAACCATGGACTTGGATAGAATAATTAAGTATCTAATATACCATAAAAGACAAAGATATAAATTTAAAAGGGACGTCTCTCAAGATATAGCATAATAAAATAATACAGCATAAAATTATTGCAGCATAAATGTATAGATAATCTTGAATTAGCACTGGATTTCAGTTAGACGGTGGATACTATATATAAAACAGAGTTCATTCCTTAGGACCTTGCCGTTTGCGAGATACAGTGTCTATATCTAGAGTCATATGTCAGATATACAGGTAATCTTGATTGCTGATCTATGTAATATTCCCACAATAGAAAATCTTTACTTCATCTGTGTTATAGTAAGTTTAGAAACGTCTATGTCTTATCTCAAATACTTGACGACAACTTTACCAGTGGCCGGTCTCAGTCAGGCAACTCTGTGTGTGCTCCACGAGAATCCGGCGTCTGACGTCACGGTTTCCACCTCGAGGGCTCGCCTCTATTCAGCCAATTGGAACCTCCGTGGGTCCCTGTCTGTTAATCAGTTGTTGTCCGGTCCGGTTCTAAGTATTTGGGTTATAGTTGGAGGTTGCTCTTAGTGCTGTGCACACAACCCCTTCTTTCAGGTATCCGCCAGGGGATAAAAAGATATGATAAAGAAATATGATAAAGATATTTATCAAGAAATGATAAAGCTCTGAAAGGAGTGAAACGCGTAGAAAAACTAGTACCACATACCATAATCTAAGAATCAACTACCTTCATACAGAAGAATTATCAACCCGGGTTGTTACTTCATCATATTTTTATCCCCTGGCGGATACCTGAAAGAAGGGGTTGCGTGCACAGCACTAAGAGCAACCTCCAACTATAACCCAAATACTTAGAACCGGACCGGACAACAACTGATTAACAGACAGGGACCCACGGAGGTTCCAATTGGCTGAATAGAGGCGAGCCCTCGAGGTGGAAACCATGACGTCAGACGCCGGATTCTCGTGGAGCACACACGGAGTTGCCTGACTGAGACCGGCCACTGGTAAAGTTGTCGTCAAGTATTTGAGATAAGACATAGACGTTTCTAAACTTACTATAACACAGATGAAGTAAAGATTTTCTATTGTGGGAATATTACATAGATCAGCAATCAAGATTACCTGTATATCTGACATATGACTCTAGATATAGACACTGTATCTCGCAAACGGCAAGGTCCTAAGGAATGAACTCTGTTTTATATATAGTATCCACCATCTAACTGAAATCCAGTGCTAATTCAAGATTATCTATACATTTATGCTGCAATAATTTTATGCTGTATTATTTTATTATGCTATATCTTGGGAGACGTCCCTTTTAAATTTATATCTTTGTCTTTTATGGTATATTAAATACTTAATTATTCTATTCAAGTCCCTGGTTATTATACATTTATCTGTTAGCTTTTAGTGGTATTTTTAGCTTTTTTAGCGCCCTTACTTTCTCTCTCACACTTGTTTAGTCCTTATAGTCACCATTTTGAAAGTTGGTACTCGTACATATCGATTCAAAATCTTTAGATCCAAAACTAGTCTGAATGCATTTTATTTCTTTGGAACAATGAATAGATTTGAATAAAACCCCAGACCCTTTTCCTGAAACGGAACTGGCATGATTACCCCTGATAACTCCAGGTCTGAAACACACTTCAGGAAAGCCTGAGCCTTTACTGGGTTTACCGGAATGCGTGAGAGAAAAAATCTTCTCACAGGTGGTCTTACTCTGAATCCTATTCTGTACCCCTGAGAGACAATACTCTGAATCCAATGATTTTGGACCGAATTGATCCAAACATATTTGAAAATTTTTAATCTGCCCCCTACCAGCTGAGCTGGAATGAGGGCCGCACCTTCATGCGGACTTGGGGGCTGGTTTTGATCTCTTAAATGGCTTGGATTTATTCCAATTTGAAGAAGGCTGCCAATTGGAAGCAGATTCCTTGGGGGAAGGATTAGGTTTCTGTTCCTTATTTTGTCGAAAGGAACGAAAACGGTAAGAAGCCTTAGATTTACCAAAAAACTCCCTTCCCCCCAGTAACAGTTGAAATTATTAAATCCAACTGAGAACCAAATAATTTATTACCTTGGAAAGAAAGAGATAGTAATCTGAACTTAGAAGTAATATCAGCATTCCAAGATTTGAGCCACAAAGCTCTTCTAGCTAAAATAGCTAAAGACATAGATTTAACATCAATTTTGATAATATCAAAAATGGCATCACAAATTAAATTATTAGCATGTTGAATCAACTTAATAATGCTAGACAAATCATGATCCGATACTTGTTGCGATAAAGTATCCAACCAAAAAGTTGAAGCAGCGCTGGTGATTTAAAATTATTAGCATGTTGCAGTAAACGAACAATACTAGATAAGTCAGAATCCAATTCTTGTTGCGCTAAATTCTCCAACTAAAAAGTTGATGCAGCTGCAACATCAGCCAAAAAAATTGCAGGCCGAAGAAGATGACTTGAATATAAATAAGCTTTCCTTAGATAAGATTCAAGTTTCCTATCTAAAGGATCTTTAAAATAAGTACTATAGTCCCATCAACTTTGGGGATCTTTTCCCAAAACTCCAATCTAACCTCTGGCAAAGGATACAATTTTTTAAACCTTGAAGAAGGAATAAAAGAAGTACCAGGCTTATTCCATTCCTTAGAAATCATATCAGAAATAGCACCAGGAACTGGAAAAACCTCTGGAATAACCACAGGAGGTTAATAAACAGAATTTAAACGTTTACTAGTTTTAATATCAAGAGGACTAGTTTCCTCCATATCCAATGTAATCAACACTTCTTTTAACAAAGAATGAATATACTCCAATTTAAATAAATAAGAGGATTTGTCAGTGTCAATATCTGAGGCAGGATCTTCTGAATCAGATAGATCCTCATCAGAGAAGGATAATTCAGTATGTTGCTGGTCATTTGAAATTTCATCAACCTTATGAGAAGTTTTAAAAGACCTTTTACATTTATTAGAAGGTGGAATGGCAGACAAAGGCCTCTAGTTATCAAGCTGTCTACTTACCTGCATTTGACTGCCCCAATACGCTCGCCTAAGATCGCCTAACATCACCGCACCGGACCTGAATACGTTCGCCAAATTTATCAAGAAAGCTGTCAAAAAGCTGCGCACCAAGTACGGTGCGATGAACAGCGGACTGTTGTTAACTAACAGTCATCGATCTCGCTGCTCTTCAGCTTATTTGCGGCTTTCTTGCTACCCTGTCACTAAGCACCCACATTATACTATACAGTTTTACCCCCTAAACCGCCACTCCCAGAGCCCCCCGCAACTAAATAAACGTATTAACCCCTAAACCGCCGCTCTCGGACCCCGCCGCAAGTATAATAAATATATTAACCCCTAAACCGCTGCTCCCGGACCCCGCCGCCACCTACGTAAAGTTATTAACCCCTATCCTGCCGCTCTCAGACCCCGCCGCCACCTAGATAAAGTTATTAACCCCTATCCTGCCGATCCTGGACCCCGCTGCAACTAAATAAATTGTTTAACCCCTAAACCGCCGCTCCCAGAGCCCGCCACCACCTACATTATATATATTAACCCCTATCCTGCCCCCCTACACCGCCGCCACTATAATAAAGTTATTAACCCCTAAACCTAAGTCTAACCCTAACACCCCCTAACTTAAATATTATTTAAATACATATACATAAATATTTCTAGCATTAACTAAATAATTCCTATTTAAAACTAAATATTTACCTATAAAATAAACCCTAAGACAGCTACAATATATTTAATAATTACATTGTAGCTATTTTAGGATTTATTTTTATTTTACAGGCAACTTTGCATTTATTTTAACTAGGTACAATACTTATTAAATAGTTATTAACTATTAAATAACTACCTAGCTAAAATAAATACAAAATTACCTGTAAAATAAAACCTAGCCTAATTTACAATTACACCTAACACTACACTATAATTAAAATAATTACATAAATTAACTACAATTAAATAAAACTAATTACAATTAAATAAAATTAACTAAAGTACAAAAAAAGCCAAACACTAAATTACAGAAAATAAAAACAAATTACAAGAATTTTAAACTAATTACACCTACTCTAATCCCCCTAATAAAATAAAAAAGCCCCCCAAAATAATAAAATTCCCTACCCTATACTAAATTACAAATAGCCCTTAAAAGGGCCTTTTGTGGGGCATTGCCCCAAAGTAATCAGCTCTTTTACCTGAAAAAAAAAATACAATACCCCCCCAACATTACAACCCACCACCCACACACCCAACCCTACTCTAAAACCCACCCAAACCCCCCTTAAAAAAAAAAAAAAAACACTAACCCCCTGAAGATCACCCTACCTTGAGCCGTCTTCACCCAGCCGTTCACAAGTGGACATCCAGAGGGGCAGAAGTCTTCATCCGATCCGGGCAGAAGAGGACATCCAGACCAGCAGAAGTCTTCATCCAGGCGGCATCTTCTATCTTTATCCATCCAGAGCGGAGCGGGTCCATCTTCAATCCATCCAACGCGGAGCATTCTATTGGCTGATTGGATCAACCAATAGGATTTTTCCTACCTTAATTCCGATTGCCTGATAGAATCCTATCAGCCAATCGGAATTTAAGGGACGCCATCTTGGATGACGTCATTTAAAGGAACCTTCATTCTTCGTTAGGACGTCGATGGAAGAGGATGCTCCTCATCGGATGGATTGAAGATGGACCCACTCCGCTCCGGATGGATGAAGATAGAAGATGCCGCCTGGATGAAGACTTCTGCCGGCCTGGATGTCCTCTTCTGCCCGGATCGGATCAAGTCTTCTGCCCCTCTGGAGGTCCACTTGTGCCCGGCTGGGTGAAGACGGCTCAAGGTAGGGTGATCTTCAGGGGGTTAGTGTTAGGTTTTATTAAGGGGGGTTTGGGTGGGTTTTAGAGTAAGGTTGGGTGTGTGGGTGGTGGGTTGTAATGTTGGGGGGGTATTGTATTTTTTTCAGGTAAAAGAGCTGATTACTTTGGGGCAATGCCACGCAAAAGGCCCTTTTAAGGGCTATTTGTAATTTAGTATAGGGTAGGGCATTTTATTATTTTGGGGGGCATTTTTATTTTATTAGGGGGATTAGAGTAAGTGTAACTAGTTTAAAATTCTTGTAATTTTTTTTATTTTCTGTAATTTAGTGTTTTTTTTGTACTTTAGTTAATTTTACTTAATTGTAATTAGTTTTATTTAATTGTAGTTAATTTAGGTAATTATTTTAATTATAGTGTAGTGTTAGGTGTAATTGTAACTTAGGTTAGGTTTTATTTTACAGGTACTTTTGTATTTATTTTAGCTAGGTAGTTATTAAATAGTTAATAACTATTTAATAACTATTGTACCTAGTTAAAATAAATACAAAGTTGCCTGTAAAATAAAAATAAATCCTAAAATAGCTACAATGTAACTATTAGTTATATTGTAGCTAGCTTAGGGTTTATTTTATAGGTAAGTATTTAGTTTTAAATAGGAATAATTTAGTTAATAATAGTAAATGTATTTAGATTAATTTAAATAATATTTAAGTTAGGGGGTGTTAGGGATATTGTTAGACTTAGGTTTAGGGGTTAATAAAATTAATATAGTGGCGGCAGTGTAGTGGGGGGCAGATTAGGGGTTAATAAATGTAATGTAAGTGGCAGCGGTGTAGGGGGGCAGATTAGGGGTTAATAAATATAATGTAGGTGGCAGCGGTGTAGGGGGGCAGATTAGGGGTTAATAAACATAATTTAGGTGGCGGCGGGGTCTGGGAACGGCGGTTTAGGTGTGAATAAATTTATTAGAGTGGCGGTGGGCTCTGGGAGCGGCGGTTTAGGGGTTAATAAATATATTAGAGTGGCGGTGGTCTCCGGGAGTGGCGGTTTAGGGGTTAATAAATTTATTAGAGTGGTGGTGGGCTCCGGGAGCGGTGGTTTAGGGGTTAATAAGTATAATGTAGGTGGCGGCGGTTTAGGGGGGGGCAGATTAGGGGTGTTTAAACTCGGGCTACATTTTAGGGTGTTAGGTGTAGACATTTCCCATAGGAATCAATGGGATATCGGGCAGCAGCAAACATGAGCTTTCGCTGCTGTCAGACTCCCATTGATTCCTATGGCATCCGCCGCCTCCAGGACGGCGGATTGAAAACCAGGTACGCTGGGCTAGAAAAGTGCAGAGCATACCTGGTAGGATCTTGATATCTTCCAAAAGTAGTCAGATTGTGCTGAACTTGCGTTCAGAACATCTGGAGTAACGTAACTATCGATCTGTGTTGGACTGAGTCCGGGGGATCGTATATTACGTCACTGAATTCTACTTTTGCCAGTCTCTAGCCTTTGATATCTAAGGCGAATCAGGCTTGCCACAAATACGCTGCGGAATTCCAGCGTATTTGCGGTTGACAGCTTGATAAATAGAAGCCAAAGCCTTCTGAATAGAATCAGAAATAAATTCTTTTAAATTTATAGGTATATCTTGTGCATTAGATGTTGAGGAACAGCAACAGGTAATGAACTACTACTGATGGATACATTTTCTGCATATAAAAGTCATGACAATTATTACAAACCACAGCTGGAGGTATAACCTCCACAAGTTTACAATAAATGCACTTAGCTTTGGTAGAACTGTTATCAGGCCACAGGGTTCCAACAGTGATTTCTGACACAGGATCAGATTGAGACATCTTGCAAATGTAAGAGAGAAAAACAACATATAAAGCAAAATGATCAATTTTCTTATATGGCAGTTTCAGGAATGGGAAAAAATGCAAACAGCATAGCCCTCTGACATAGAAAAATGCAGGAGGCAAAAAAGAATGGGGTCTTAAATAATGAAAATATTTGGTGCCAAGTATGACGCACAGCAAACAGAAAAAATATTTTTTGGAGCCAAAAACGACATAGTCTGGTCGTATATGACGCAACCTTCTGAAAGGACCCAGCGTCAACTAAGACGCCGGAAATGACGAATTTGCGTCAACGAACTTAAATCTGGATCCAAAAATGATGCAATAAACTTTAGCATTTTGCGCCCTCGCAAGCCTAATTCTGTCCGCAAATTTGAAAAATGACAGTCAATTGAAAAAGACTACACCCCAGGTAAGAAATACATTTTCCATAAAAAATGCATTTCCCAGATATGAAACTGACAGTCTGCAAAAGGAAATATACTGAAACCTGAATCATGGCAAATATAAGTACAATACAGGTAGCCCTCAGTTTACGCCGGGGTTAGGTTCCAGGAGGAATGGTTGAAAATCGAAACCGTTGTAAATTAAAACCCAGTTTATAATGTAAGTCAATGGGAAGTGAGAGAGTTAGGTTCCAGGCCCCTCTCAAAATTGTCATAAGTAACACCTAATACATTATTTTTAAAGCTTTGAAATTATGACTTTAAATGTTAAACAGCATTATAAACCTAATAATATAGATTGTATCATCATCAAACTAAGTTTAATGAACAAAAATATTTGCTAACATCACCTAATAAAATAATCACACAACAGACTGCATCATCATCAAACTAAGTTTAATTAACAAAAACGTGTTTTTACTTGCATTTTTCTGCAAACAGTTCTCTGCATTGTTAGCATGTTAGATAATATTATGTCTGCACCTATTCTATGCATTTCAATCTGCAGTGATTAATAGGCAGTGAGGCACCCTCACCTAAAGCAGCTGGACAGGAAAATAATAGAGAAGTGCCTGCTAAATCTTGTTGCTGGATTGCTAATGTCTGCTCTGTGTACACAGATCAATTTAAGGCTGTTAAGTTGCATAACTTTGCTGCAAAACAAGCGGACAGCTCCACCTACTGACTATTTTAATTAGTGCACTGCTTTCCAAAGCTTTTCAATTGCAGTCACATGACTGAAAAAAAAGGTTGTTATTCTGAAACGGCGCAAATTGAACTGGCGTAAACCGAGGGCCACCTATGCATATATTTAAAACTTTATATAAATACATAAAGTGCCAAACCATAGCTGAGAGTGTCTTAAGTAATAAAAACATACTTACCTGAAGACACCCATCTACATATAGCAGATAGCCAAACCAGTACTGAAATGGTTATCAGTAGAGGTAATGGAACATAAGAGTATATCGTCGATCTGAAAAGGGAGGTAGGAGATGAATCTCTACGACCGATAACAGAGAACCTTTGAAATAGATCCCTGCGAGCAAAACCATTGCATTCAATAGGTGATACTCCCTTCAAATCCCTCTGACATTCACTGTACTCTGAGAGGAAACAGGCTTCAAAAAAGCTGAGAAGCGCATATCAACGTAGAAATCTTAGCACAAACTTACTTCACCACCTCCATAGGATGCAAAGTTTGTAAAACTGAATTGTGGGTGTGGTGAGGGGTGTATTTATAGGAATTTTGAGGTTTGGGAAACTTTGCCCCTCCTGGTAGGATTGTATATCCCATACGTCACTAGCTCATGGACTCTTGCCAATTACATGAAAGAAATTCTGTTCTAGACTGTCCCTTTAACACGCTACTTCAGAGCTCTGGTTAACTGTTACGCTCAACAAAAAACATCAAAATTATATTTAAATGTACAGTTACATGCATAATAACACTATCTAATAAAAATATATATATATAAAAAGAATTGAAATAAAAAGTTATAAGGACTCAAAGATATGAGGTGTTAGAAAAAAAAAGGGCTTTAACATAGGGATAAATACATATACATGTTTAAATATGTAAATGTACGTATATATGTATTTATATATTATACAATTTGTTATGAACACTGACTCAACAGTCTTAGTTAAAGGGACAGTGCACTTGTTTTTCCCATAATGTGTTTCCACATTACCAGTTGTAGAGTATACAATGTTTGAGATATTGTTTCTTTAGGTTTTTTGTATTTGAAATAGCTGTTTTTGTTATTTTAAATCAGAGCCCATCAAAATGCCAGATTCCGAGAGAATCGCAAAATTGCGGTTTGAGAGGGTGATATTAGTGATCCACTTGTAATACCAGCGCACGTAATTGTGCGCTGGTATTTGAAGTGGCCTGCAATGTGAATGCAGCCTCGTGCTCGCATTGCATGGAAGCTTTGCGCTCAATAGAATGCGCTTCAATAGGCTCCTATGGGGCTCTCATTCTCATGCTGATAGACGAGAACTTGCGCAGCAAAGGGGGTAAGTGGTGCAGTGATGGGCAGCAAATATAAACATATGTATATAAATATGAGTATATACACATATTAACACATAAATATATATGTATATAAGCATATACATATATATTTACAGAAAACACACAGTTCCCCATAGACCAAAATGTTAAGGCACTTTTCAGTTCTGATTTTTCTTCTAACACTCCACATACGCCACTTTTAACCCCTTATAACGGCTTAGTTTTAATTTAAAAAAAAAATGTACTATTTTTTATTTAAAAAAAAAAAAAGAAATACTCACTGTATTTTGGAGACATTTAGAAATTAACCAGAGGTAATTTTCTGAGTGCTAATTGCTACCACGAGCAATATCCAGCCACTTGCAATGGCTGGTTATTTATTGTGTGCCTGCAAACGGGCAAATTTACCCGTTTGCTTTTGCACAATAAATTTGCTTGTAATCTAGCCCAAAATGGGTTGAGCTTGCATGGAAATAAGATATCATTATTTTATCACTTTCTGTACACATACTCATCTTTATATTATCGCTGTAAACATATGCCCAATACCTAGAAAAATTAAATTTTATTACTTATCTCTCCTACCTCCCACTGGGTGTGTAATTTCTTCTGCTGGCTCTGTTAACACAGCATGTCTTCCCTTTAAGAAACAATTCTAAACATGTAAGTATGTTTTGCATTGCAGCTAGTAGGTTTATTTCTCTATTCCTAACTCTACAATTTAGAGAACAGACACTTCAGACTAATATGAATGAAATATCAATCTGTAAGTTTTACTAAATATGTAGCATTTAAAGAGATACATGCAGCAAATATAATTTTATTACTCATTATCATTTATGGGCCCACACAATTAAAGCCTTTTGAAATGAAGCAATTACAGAGCAATCTCAGAAAAAAATGGGAAAACAATCTACAGAACATTCTAATTCTTGAATGCTGAGTGTGCCAGACAATCTTGTAGTTGTAAAAACTGAGGCAATTAGGAACATGGTAGCTTCAAGCAAACACTGCTGTCATTCATTTTGCTAACAGAGAGACAATATAAGAAAAGATTCAATTAATACTGGGATTTCCATGTGCAGGCTCTACAAACCGAGCCAAGAATGACATTTTTCTCAGCACATCACCTCTGTTACTTGATCTAAAGCCAGAAGACATTTACAGGTACTAAGTAACTGTTTATGTGCTGGCTAGTATTTGGAAATGGATTTTAAAATTTAATATATTAAAGGGACATAATACCTATATGCTAAGTCACTTGAAAGTGCTGCAGCATACTGTAACTGTCAAAAGCTGACAAGAAAATATCACCTGAACATCTCTATGTAAAAACCTCAACTTTTCTTCATCTTACAAGAGTAAGTGCTCTGGTAACAGTTATACTTCAGCTACTGTCCAGCTGCAAGTTGAAAAAAACAAAACAATAGCCAATCAGCATCAGCAGTGCTGAGGTTATACATTGCTTTGCTGTGAGATTTAATTGTATACTTCCTTAAACTGAATAAAGAAATAACATGACGATGACTGCACTCCTTTGCATGTCCTGGGACTAAAGTCCCTTTATAATTGGGCAGGCCCGGACTGAACATCGGGCATACCGGGCAAATGTCCGGTAAGCCGCACTGTAGTTTAGCCCCGCCCACCGCAACCGCATTATTTTATTTAATGTGTATTCAATAATATTGATGACTGAGTATATTATCATGTTTAGGCTGCAACTTATACTACTGGCCGGCGGCTGTCTGGTCAGTGACTGAATCACTGAGGGGCACACACCCTTACACATGGCAGAGTATTTTATGTTTAGGCTGCGCCTGCAACTTATACTACTAGCCGGCGGCCGCACACTCTCTAGTCGGTGACTGTCACTGAATCATTGAGGGCCGGAGCACGCCACACACTGACAGACGGCAGAGTATATGATGTTAAGGGAAAGTCTGCAACTTATACTACTGGCCAGCGGCCGCACACCGTCTAGTCGGTGACTGAAACACCGAGGGAACCCCACTGACACACGGCAGTGTATTTTATGTTTAGGCTGCAACTTAAACTAATAGCCGGTGGCCACACACTGTCTAGTCGGAATCACTGAAGGGCACGCCATGCACTCACACACGGCAGAGTATATTATGTTTAGGGCAAGGCTGCAACTTATACTACTGGACAGCAGCTGCACACTGTCTAGTCAGTGACTGAATCACTGAGGGACCCGCCACTGACACAAGGCACACGGCCGCACTACTGTAATGGCCGTCCAGCTCTTTTTTCCCCCTCACAATGCTGCACTACTGCATGAATGACAGGCTCGCCCAGGTGCACAATTCCTGTGCTTTGCAGGGCATGTGCAGAGATTTCTATAAGCTGGAGGCAACAGTCAGGGAGGCAACCGTTTAGCAATTGTCAACCGGAACTGAAATTCAAGGGAGGGAGACTGACTGTGCCACTGTCACAGCATGGAGTCTAGCAAGTGAGAGGGGATCAAGCTAGAGACCAACATCTTCTACACCTCCTAGTCTGGCAGTAGGCAGTGGCACAGTCAGTCTCCTTTGAAATCAAGTTCCGGTTGCCAAACTGTTGCCGCCCTCTCTGACTGTTACTTCATCCTGGATGATTACTTCATCCGGGACGATTACTTCATCCTCCAACTCCTTTCTCTCCATACCGGTAGCACTGCCAGTGGACAGGACAGGTTGGCAGCAGCAGAAGTCACCGGAGCAAAGAAGCTCACCTAAGAGGAAGAGTCCCAGTTCACCAGAAGGTAACACAGACCAGCCTTTTGACATCCTCTGTATTTTGGGGGGAAATTGAAAAGAAGGCATTGATCAGGGGTCACGTGTTCTCTCTTTCTCTCTCTAGCTCTTTTTCTTTCTCTCTCTCTCTTTTTCTTTCTCTCTCTTTTTCTCTCTATTTTTCTCTGTCTCTTTCTCTGTCTCTCTCTTTCTCTCTCTCTTTATCTCTCTTTCTCTCTCTCTCCCCTTTAGTGCTATCTTCTGCATCTGTGCTCTCTCAACAAGTGCTACCCAGGTGCTTAACCAAAAATGGGTTTCAAATCCCTTTAAGGAGAGGTCCATCTGTCTAACAAGAGTGGGGGTCCTTTTATTAAAACTTCCTGTATATGTCAGTCCCTGCTACTATTGCATCTATGGCTTAAATCTCACAATATGTAAAACACATTTAGACAGGCACTAAGGGTGGGTGCAGAATATCAGTACTTAACCCCTTAATGACCGCAGCACTTTTCCATTTTCTGTCCGTTTGGGACCAAGGCTATTTTTACATTTCTGCGGTGTTTGTGTTTAGCTGTAATTTTCCTCTTACTCATTTACTGTACCCACACATATTATATACCGTTTTTCTCGCCATTAAATGGACTTTCTAAAGATACCATTATTTTCATCATATCTTATAATTTACTATAAAAAAAATTATAAAATATGAGGAAAAAATTGAAAAAAACACACTTTTTCTAACTTTGACCCTCAAAATCTCCTACACTTCAACAACTACCAAAAAACTCCCATGCTAAATAGTTTCTAAATTTTGTCATGAGTTTAGAAATACTCAATGTTTACATGTTCTTTGCTTTTTTTGCAAGTTATAGGGCAATAAGTACAAGTAGCACTTTGCTATTTCCAAAAATTTTTAAAAAAATTTAGCGATAGTTACATTGGAACACTGATATCTGTCAGGAATCCCTGATTAACCCTTCACATATATATATTTTTTAAAAGAACACAACCTAAGGTATTAAACATGGGGTATTTTGACTCTTTCCATGCAACTATTTTACCACCAATCTATGCCAAAGTTTGAAAAAAAAAAAAAAAGTGGTGATTTTTTGACAAAATAGCAATTCAAGAATACATTTACTGAGAACGTTAAGGGTTACTGCCAAATAACCCCCCAATATGTCTTCAGCAGCATCTCCTGAGTACAGTGATACCACCCATGTATAGGTCTGTTGGGTTCTCTGGGGGCTAAAAGGCCTTATTTTTAGGGGGCGCATTCCAGTTTTTTAACTTGGAATTTTCACATCTGTCGTCATGCACCCATGTCCTATTTGGGACATTTCTGAAGCCGGACAATGCAAATTACCCCCATCAAACCATATATTTTTAAAAAGTAGACACCCTAGGGTATTTCAAATGCTGGTATTTTAACACTCTGCATGCACTAATTCAACCACCAGTCTTTGTCAAACTTTTGGGTAGTCATTTTGGTGTGTTATTTTTCACACGCATTGTACTTTAGGCATGGATTCTCAGTTCCTGTTATATGTTACTGACCAAAAACACCTCAATATGTGTTCAACAACAACTTCTGAGTACAGTGATACCACCCATGTATAGGTGTGTCGGGTTCTCTGGGGGCTAAAAGGCCTTAATTTTAGGGGGCGCATTCCAGTTTTTCAACTTGGAATTTTCACATCTGTCATCATGCACCCATGTCCTATTTGGGACATTTCTGAAGCCGGCCAATGTAAATTACCCCCATCAAACCATATATTTTTGAAAAGTAGACACCCTAGGGTATTTCAAATGCTGGTATTTTTACACTTTCCATGCACTAATTCAACCACTAGTCTTTGTCAAACTTTTAGGTAGTCATTTTTTTGCATTATTTTTCACACACATTGTACTTTAGGCATATATTCTCAGTCCCTGTTATGTGTTACTGCCAAAAAAAACCTCAATATGTATTCAACAACATCTCCTGAGTACAGTGATACCACCCATGTATAGGTGTGTCGGGTTCTCTGGGGGCTAAAAGGCCTTAATTTTAGGGGGCGCATTCCAGTTTTTCAACTTGGAATTTTCACATCTGTCATCATGCACCCATGTCCTATTTGGGACATTTCTGAAGACGGCCAATGTAAATTACCCCCATCAAACCATATATTTTTGAAAAGTAGACACCCTAAGGTATTTCAAATGCTGGTATTTTAACACTTTCCATGCACTAATTCAACCACTAGTCTTTGTCAAACTTTTAGGTAGTCATTTTTTTGCATTATTTTTCACACACATTGTACTTTAGGCATATATTCTCAGTCCCTGTTATGTGTTACTGCCAAAAAAAACCTCAATATGTATTCAACAACATCTCCTGAGTACAGTGATACCACCCATGTATAGGTGTGTCGGGTTCTCTGGGGGCTAAAAGGCCTTAATTTTAGGGGGCGCATTCCAGTTTTTCAACTTGGAATTTTCACATCTGTCATCATGCACCCATGTCCTATTTGGGACATTTCTGAAGCCGGCCAATGTAAATTACCCCCATCAAACCATATATTTTTGAAAAGTAGACACCCTAGGGTATTTCAAATGCTGGTATTTTAACACTTTCCATGCACTAATTCAACCACTAGTCTTTGTCAAACTTTTAGGTAGTCATTTTTTTGCATTATTTTTCACACACATTGTACTTTAGGCATATATTCTCAGTCCCTGTTATGTGTTACTGCCAAAAAAAAACTCAATATGTATTCAACAACATCTCCTGAGTACAGTGATACCACCCATGTATAGGTGTGTTGGGTTCTCTGGGGGCTAAAAGGCCTTATTTTTAGGGGGGCGCATTCCAGTTTTTCAACTTGGAATTTTCATATCTGTCATCATGCACCCATGTCCTATTTGGGACATTTCTGAAGCCGGGCAATGTAAATTACCCCCATCAAACCATATATTTTTGAAAAGTAGACACCCTAGGGTATTTCAAATGCTGGTATTTTAACACTTTCCATGCACTATTTCAACCACTAGTCTTTGTCAAACTTTTGGGTAGTCATTTTTTTTGTGTTATTTTTCACACACGTTGTACTTTAGGCATATATTCTCAGTCCCTGTTATGTGTTACTGCCAAAACAAAACCTCAATATGTATTCAACAACATCTCCTGAGTACAGTGATACCACCCATGTATAGGTGTGTTGGGTTCTCTGGGGGCTAAAAGGCCTTATTTTTAGGGGGCGCATTCCAGTTTTTCAACTTGGAATTTTCACATCCCATGCACCCATGTCCTATGTAGGACATTTCTGAAGCCGGCCAATGTAATTTACCCCCATCAAACCATATATTTTTGAAAAGTAGACACCCTAGGGTATTTCAAATGCTGGTATTTTAACACTTTCCATGCACTAATTCTTTGTCAAACTATTAGGCAGTCATTTTTTGTGTGTTATTTTTCACACACATTGTACTTTAGACATGAATTCTCAGCTCCTGTTATGTGTTACTGCCAAAGAAGACCCCAATATGTGTTCACCAACATCTCCTGAGTACAGTGATACCACCTATGCATAAGTTTCATGGCTTGTTCGGGGGGTGTAATGCCAAATGTCCAACATGCGTTTGTGATTTTTTTTCACATTTAACATATTTTCTTTGCCTATTGTCTTTTTGGGGGTATTTTAACATACCCCAATTTATTTGTTTCCATCAATGTGCATATTTTTGAAATGTTGACACCCCAAGGTATTGTATATGGTGTGCTTTGATGCATTTGAAGTAACTGTTTTAGCTAAAAAAATTGGAGACAGTGTATGGTGGCATTTTTTCAATTTTCATTTTTACACACACATTGCTTTTTGACTATGATTTAGGAGAGACTGTTGTAAGTTAGTGCAAAAAAATACTTCAGGTTGTTTTCTGCTAGGCACCCTGAGTACACCTATGCCCCCCATGCATAGGTTTGCCAGGATTTTGGGAAGGTTATGTTACAATTTTATGACTTGTGATTTTAGTTATTAAGAGTATTTCTTCTGATAGGCCTATCTTTAGTTTGGGGCCTATTGTAAACCCCACTTTTATTTATTGCCATGAATGTGCATATTTTTGAAATGTTGACACCCCAAGGTATTGTATATGGTGTGCTTTGATGGCTTTTTAGCCAAAAAAATTGGAGAAAGTGTATGGTGGCAATTTTTCAATTTTCATTTTTACACACACATTGCTTTTTTACTATGATTTAGGAGAGACTGTTGTAAGTTAGTGCAAAAAAAATACTACAGGTTGTTTTCTGCAAGGCACCTTGAGAACACCTATGTCCCCCATGCATAGGTTTGACAGGGGTTTTTGTAAAAAAAAAAAAAAGAACAGCCCCATTTTAGAAAAAAATATATATTAGTGAAATGTAAAAATCTGGCACATTAAAAGTAAAAAAATAACAACAAAAAATGTAACAGTAAACATAACAAAAAAAAATAACAGCAAATGTATTTATTTTTTAAAAATTGACCATTGTATGGTACCGCTTGAAGCAGTCCCCAATGCAGAGTCCAGGCTGTCCAGGGCAATCAGGACAGTGATATACAGTGTCCCTTCTCTGCCCCCTCTTGGTACAGACTCTGCATTTTTTTTGTGGTCTCTGCTTTGCGGCAGTAGGGGGGATTTTAAAAATAAAATGAGTAGCCCCAACTCTGCTCTCTCCCATCACTGCCCGGGGAGCAGGTGCATCATGGTACAAAATCCCCAAAATGATCTGGAGCTGAAATTGTAAAAAAGTCTGTTTCATTTCGGGGTTTGCTTTTTTGAACAACAAAAAAGCGTTGTGGGTTGCAATCTGCATTAGGTAAATTGCAACCTTTTTGTACCAGGCCCTTGTCTTCCGCATAATTAGGTAGGGCTGCAGCAGCTGATCTGCCAGATCAACCCCACCCATATGCCGGTTATAAGACTTGATGCACACTGGCTTCCTTATGATCTCAGCTCTGCCACGTACAGAAACCGCCACCGTCCTCTCTGTGTGGATGGTGGTAAGAAGGTATACATCCTTCTTGTCTCTGTACTTAAGTGCCAACAGCTCCTCTTGGCGCAGAGCTGAGGTCTCCCCCCTTCGTAGCCGGGTGCGTACAAGTTGTCCTGGGAAACCTTTGCGGTTCTTTTTAATAGTACCGCAAGCTACTGTATCAAAGCAATACAGTAGCTTGAACAAAAGGACACTTGTATAAAAATTGTCTAAGTACAAGTGATACCCTTTGTTCATTAGGGGTAATATCAGGTCCCAGACAATCTTGCCATATGTTCTGTGCAACCTGGAGGGTCAAGGTGGCTATCCTTTCCCTCATACACCCGGAAGGCCTGAGTATACCCAGTCTCGCTCTCACAGAGCTTATACACCTTTACCCCATACCTGGAGCGCTTGGAAGGAATATACTGCTTGAATCCCAGCCTTCCCTTATACTTCATCAGGGATTCATCAACGCATATATTCCTTCCAGGTGTATAAGCCTCTGCAAACCTGGCAGAAAAGTGGGTAATCAGGGGGCGGATTTTATACAGCCTGTCAAATTGGGGATGCTCCCTAGGGGGGCACAGGCTGTTGTCGCTGAAGTGCATGAAATGAAGAATCATTTCATACCTCTGCCTCGACATACTCTGGGAGAAAATGGGGGTAGAGCAGATGGGGCTACTGCTCCAGTAGGAGCGAATGGAGGGTTTCTTTATGATGCCCATCAGCATAGTCAATCCCCAGAATTTTTTAAATTCTGGCACATTGATGGGGGCCCATTGCTGCTTTGCCAAATATGTTTCAGGCTTTGCAGCACGGTACTGATGGGCATATAAATTAGTTTGGGTGACAATGTTCCCCAATACATCATCACCCAGAAACACCTCCAGAAACTGTTGGGGGCTAAAACCTGCCACATCTATATTTATGCCAGCATTTGCTGTGAAGGGTGGGATATCTGGCCTCTGGAGATGAGGCGTTACCCACTCTTCAGCGGCAATGGCAGCAACACGCCTCCTTCTAGCAGGGGGGCTGGCAGGGGGGCTAGCAGGGGGGCTGGCAGGGGGGCTAGCAGCCACAGATACATCACTATCAGTTGAGACTGCATCTAATGATGTATCTGAGCATATGGCAGGGTCAAAATTGGGGTCTGAGTCAGACATAGAGGCATCTGACTCTGACGCAAGGATGGCATATGCCTCCTCAGCACTATATGTTTTCTTTGACATTATTGTATCTGTCACAGAAAACCAAAATTAATTAATTAACTAAATGGCCTTTGGTTTTTTTTAAAAAAAGTACAGCTATGCTAATGCCAGTGATTTATAGCGATCACTGGCAAGCTAGGGGTTAAATACTCTTTAAATTAAATTAAATTAGCTAAATGGCTCTGAAAGGAGCCTTTGGGTTTTTAAAAAATTACAACAACAAAAATTAACCCCTAAAAAAATGCACAGACAGCAAAAAAGTACAGCTATGCTAATGCCAGTGATTTATAGCGATCACTGGCAAGCTAGGGGTTAAATACTCTTTAAATTAAATTAAATGAACTAAATGGCCTTTGGGTTTTTTTAAAAAAAAGTACAGCTATGCTAATGCCAGTGATTTATAGCGATCACTGGCAAGCTAGGGGTTAAATACTCTTTAAATTAAATTAAATTAGCTAAATGGCTCTGAAAGGAGCCTTTGGGTTTTTAAAAAATTACAACAACAAAAATTAACCCCTAAAAAAATGCACAGACAGCAAAAAAGTACAGCTATGCTAATGCCAGTGATTTATAGCGATCACTGGCAAGCTAGGGGTTAAATACTCTTTAAATTAAATTAAATTAGCTAAATGGCTCTGAAAGGAGCCTTTGGGTTTTTAAAAAATTACAACAACAAAAATTAACCCCTAAAAATATGCACAGACAGCAAAAAAGTACAGCTATGCTAATGCCAGTGATTTATAGCGATCACTGGCAAGCTAGGGGTTAAATACTATTTAAATTAAATTAAATTAGCTAAATGGCTCTGAAAGGAGTGTTTGGGTTTTTAAAAAATTACAACAACAAAAATTAACCCCTAAAAAATGCACAGACAGCAAAAAAGTACAGCTATGCTAATGCCAGTGATGTATAGCGATCACTGGCAAGCTAGGGGTTAAATAGTCTTTAAATTAAATTAAATTAGCTAAATGTCTCTGAAAGGAGCCTTTGGGTTTTTAAAAAAAAATACAACAACAAAAATTAACCCCTAAAAAAATGCACAGACAGCAAAAAAAAGTGCAGCTGTGCTACTGCCAGTGATTTATAGTGATCACTGGCAAGCTAGGGGTTAATGGCTCTGAAAAGAGCCTTTGGATTTTAACTTTTTTAACAAATAAAAGAAATAAATCTCTCTCTGCTAAAATACAGGTCTCTCTCTCTCTCCAACAAAATAGCAAGTGAGGAGAGGGAGGGAGATCCACACTGATCAGAGTCAATATTTACAAATATTGACCTGATCAGACAAATGGGAGATTTTATTATTATTTTTTTTTTGTAAGAAGGCTCAGATTGGGTGACCCTAGCTTGCCCCTATGGTGAGACAGGCTAGGGACACCCCCAGAGGCCCCATGATGCACTGGGCATCGCCATTTTTGAAGCCTCATGGGGGAGGGGGGGGCTATATGTGGGGGCTTTTTTATTTTATATTTTATTTTTTTCCCCCATTTTTAATTACATTTATACACTAACTAAGTGCCTCGACCCACCGAGGCACTTAGCACACTAGCAGAGCATCGGAAGCGTGTCCGATCGCTTCCGATGCTCTGCTGCACTGCCGGGCTCCACGTGGAGCAAAACCGGAAGTGATCACTCAAGGGGGAGTGATCAATCCGGTCCCGGCACTCCGTAACAGCACTGCAGGGATGCCTAGACATCGAGGCATCCCTGCAGTACTGTAATAGTGCCTGGAAGCGATCTTGATCGCTTCCAGCACTCACTTTAGCCGAGGACGTGCAGGGTACGTCGTCAGGCGTTAACTGCCTTTTTTTTCAGACGTACCCTGCACGTCCTCGGTCACTAAGGGGTTAAACAAGTATTTTACTTGCCATGTTTGTATACGATTAAATAAGACATGGTGGTGGTGGGAGGGGGAGTGGGCCTCTTTGCTCTAAAATGCCCGGGCCTTTTTTTGGTCCCAGTTCAGGCCTGCAATTGGGTGTGAATACATAGGACATTTTGAGGTAAATATCTTTCTTTTTTACATAGAGATGTTCAGGTGATATTTTCTATACTATTAAATACAGTAGATTTGCATAATCAACAAATGCATGATAAAATGGCAATGCAATAGCATATTCGGTTGATTTATCAAATGTCGGACGGACATGGTACGCTGTAGCGGATCATGTCCGCCTGACATCGCTAAATGCCGACAGCGACATTGCACAAGCATTTCTGGTTAACTTAAGTTTCAGGCGGAATTGAAACTTCGGGGGTAGATTGCAGCATCCGCTGCTTGATAAATCTACCCCTTAGTCTGAACTTCAAATGAGTAGTAGATTTTTTTCTGACACATTTCAAAGTTCTGTCTATTTCCACTCCCGCTGTATCATGTGACAACCATCAGCCAATCACAAATGCATACACGTATATTCTGTGAATTCTTGCACATGCTCAGCAGGAGCTGGTGACTCAAAGAGTGTCAATATAAAAAGATTGTGCACATTTTGTTAATGGAAGTAAATTGGAAAGTTGTTTAAAATTGTTGTTCTATCTGAATAATGAAAGTTTAATTTTGAGTGTCCCTTTAAATGTGTTAAAATGTTAGTGTAACTAAGTACCAGCAGGAGATGTAAAAGACAGTTATATTCCCTTTATTTTTTTATGCTTCGTATTTACATATTTTTTTAATTACATAAAATAAGTATTTTTACTTTTTTATTCCACTTTTTTACTTCTATATTTATCTCTTGAATGTAACGGGGTTATACTATAAAGCATAACAAATATTTATAATATTTTTAAAACCTTGAGATAAAGGCTGTGTCTTATTTTTTTAGATTTAGTCATTTAGATTGAAATCATACTTCCAGAATTTGCTCTGATGTTTATTGATCATTTACCTTCTGCATATGCTTATGTGATTGCTTTACTATGTACTCAATAACAAGTGTGCATCATTTTACACTTTTGATTTTTTTTCTCATTTGTGCTTGAGATACTGATATAGTAGTTTGACTTTTTGAAAGAGCAAGTAGCAAACAGGCTTAACTAGGTGTGCTGATCAATTTATTCTGCACTAAAGCAAGGGAACAATTCTTCTCTGATGAACTAAGTTTGCCAAAATACATAAATCAAGCCTCATTGTCTTACTCAGCAAAGTTTATACTGAATGAAAGTCTGAAATTAAATCACTACTGTAATTCAGTTTAGTATCTCACAGTAATTTATCCCTGTAACTATGTCTCTTGTGCCTAACACTGGCAATCTCTATGATTAAAGCCAGTTCAAGCATTATGATTTCTGAAACATTCATCTTTAGCTTTCTCTATGGTAATGTAAAACTGTTTATATTTATGTTTAGAATTAGAATGCAATAAAAAAATATTACTAGTTATTAAAGTAAGGAGAAGGGTGATAAAATACACAAATATATATAAATAAATATAATGTGTAAAGAAAATTATAGAAAAAAAGTCAAGGTAGACTATTGCAGTAAGAAAATTATCCAAAAGCAAAAATAAAATATTGTAAACTGCATTTTGATTAAGCAAAAAAAAAAAAAAAAAACTTGAAATTTTGTGCTGATCTCAAAGGGATAAGATTGAAGATAAGGGGCAAGGAGTGTACAAAGCACTTTAGTCTATAAAATATCTGTAAGTAATTGACACCTTGGGCGCGATCCGATATAGATCGCAGTTTGCGGCGCAAGCGAGGGAACCCACGTCGCCCGCAGTTTCAGCTCGCAACTCGAGCCATCCAATATGCGGCGCCGTCACTTGCTAAAGTGGCGCAAGTCTCACAAACCAGCGATGTCCAGAAATCTGCGTAAGTACAGATTTTTGGAGTCGCCAGTGACTTGCGCCACGTTAGAAGCTGCCGGCGCCTATCAAACCTGACTAAAGTCTAAATCATCCGCACTGTCTAACACGCCTCACTAACATAGCCCGACACGTCTAACACGCCTCCCTAACATAGCCCGACACGTCTAACCCTCTATCCGCTATCCCCCCTCACTATCCTAACAATAAAAAAGCTATTAACCCCTAAACCGCCGCTCCCGTACCCCGCCGCAACCTAATAAAGTTATTAACCCCTAAACCGTCGCTCCCGTACCCCGCCGCCAGCTATATTATATCTATAACCCCCTAAAGTGAGCCCCTAACACCGCCGCCATCTATATTAAAATTATTAACCCCTAATGTAAGCCCCTAACACCGCCGCCATCTCTATTAAAATGATTAACCCCTAATTTAATCTACCTACCCCGCCGCCAGCTATATTATCTATATTAACCCTAAGTATATTATAGTTAATATAGGTATTACATTATATATATTAACTATATTAACCCTAATTATATTAGGGTTAATATAGTTAATATAGTTACTATAGTATTTATATTAACTATATTAACTCTATCTAACCCTAACACCCCTAACTAAATTTATATTAAATTAATCTAATTCATTTATAAACTAAAATATTCCTATTTAAATCTAAATACTTACCTATAAAATAAACCCTAAGATAGCTACAATATAATTAATAATTACATTGTAGCTATGTTAGGGTTAATATTTATCTTACAGGTAAATTGTTAATTATTTTAACTAGGTATAATAGCTATTAAATAGTTATTACCTATTTAATAGCTACCTAGTTAAAATAATTACCCAATTACCTGTAAAATAAATCCTAACCTAAGTTACAAATACACCTACACTATCAATAAATTAAATAAACTACAAACATCTATCTAAAAATACAATTAAATAAACTAAACTAAATTACAAAAAAAAAAAACACTAAATTACAAAAAATAAAAAAAAGATTACAACATTTTTAAGCTAATTACACCTATTCTAAGCCCCCTAATAAAATAATAAACCCCCAAAATAAAAAAAATTCCCTGCCCTATTCTAAATTAAAAAAAGTTCAAAGCTCTTTACCTTACTAGCCCTTAAAAGGGCCTTTTGTGGGGCATGCCCCAAAGAATTCAGCTCTTTTGCATACAAATACAATACCCCCCCCCATTACAACCCACCACCCACATACCCCTATTCTAAAACCACCCAAACCCCCCTTAAAAAAGCCTAACACTACCCCCCTGAAGATCTCCCTACCTTGTCTTCACCACACCATGCCGAACTCCTGATCCGATCCGGGCGATGTCTTCCTCCAAGCGGCAAAGAAGAATTCTTCCTCCGGCGATGTCTTCCTCCAAGCGGCAAAGAAGAATTCTTCCTCCGGCGACGTCTTCCTCCAAGCGGCAGCAAAGTCTTCATTCTTCCGGCGGCATCTTCAATCTTCTTTCTTCGCTCCGCCGCCGCGGAGCATCCATCCCGGCCGACGACTGAACGAAGAATGAGGTACCTTTAAATGACGTCATCCAAGATGGCGTCCGCCGAATTCCGATTGGCTGATAGGATTATATCAGCCAATCGGAATTAAGTTAGAAAAATCTGATTGGCTGATTGAATCAGCCAATCAGATTCAAGTTCAATCCGATTGGCTGATCCAATCAGCCAATCAGATTGAGCTCGCATTCTATTGGCTGTTCCGATCAGCCAATAGAATGCAAGCTCAATCTGCATAAGGCTTCTTACTGCTGCTTTTTGTGGCGAGGTGAAAATGGAGTAAGTTTTCTCCATTTTCGCCACGTAAGTCCTTACGCTGCATATTGGATACCAAACTGCGCTGGTTTGGTATACCTGCCTATAGCCCAAAAAACTACGGGCGACGGCAGAAATATACGCGCGTAACTTCTAGGTTAAGCCGTATATGTGATACCAAACCAGCGTAAATATTGGCGTCGCCGGCTTTTGCGGGCGACGATTTTTATCGGATGGACCCCCTTGTGTTAGCTAATAGCTAGGAATGTCTATATATAAAATCTGTATATATTTTTAAAATTGTGTTTGAAACACAAATTGGAGCAGTAGGAAAACAGACTCACAATTTATTATTTTATTTGCTAGATATTTGAGACTGGGACTGTTTTAACCATTATTTCTGTGCATTTTGGTAGAACAGGCAACTATTTTGCCTTAAGGTGGATTTGTGTTAGTGTGCAAATGTCAAATTATAGTAATATGAGGACTAAGGAGCATATTTATCCAGCTTCCTCCTCCCTCTCCCCCTCCTGGAGCATGTCAGTAATTGACAATGATAACAGTGCCTGAACAGCTCTGCTTAAAGCATAAAACTTGTGGGAAATTTGAAACAAATAAAACTGCGGGTGGGATTTAAACAGAAGTGCTGTACTTAGCATTTTATTTAAATCCTGCTGCATAATGTATATTATATACGTAGACTGGGAAATTACATCTATTTACACCCTGACTGAGAAATAAATGTGTCTTCAGACACTGCAGCTCACACGCTGCAGGCAAATGTTATTCCTCTAAGTAGTACTGTATGTAACAACCAATATGCTGTGTCATGTGACTACTGTGCCCATGTAATGCACGCTACAATATGGCAGCTTACATAGGAAATCAAGCACTGCCTCAACACTGTATTTCAAAACAATCCCTTTCAAAAGTTTGGGGTAAGAGGAACAGATAAAATAAACAGCAGTGATTATTTTATTTTTATTAATAAGAAAAAGTAGGTTTTGGGGATTATTAGAAGACAAGTGTTAATGGTCCCTTTAAGATGGATATTTTCCACTTTTATGTTTCCAGTCACAGCAATACTTATTTACAATAACATACATATATAGACCTGTGTGTACACTAAAAACTTTAATTAAAGGGACATTAAACACTAAGGGGCCTAGTTATCAAGCCGTCAACCTCAAATAAGCTGGAATTCCGCAGCGTATTTGTGGCGAGGCTGATTCGCCTTAGTTATCAAAGGCTAGAGACCGGCAAAAGTAGAATTTTGTGACGTAAACTTCGATCTGCCGGACTCAGTCCGACACAGATCGATTCTTACGTCACTCCAGATGTTCCGCACACAAGTACGGCACAATCTGACTACTTTTGCTAGTTATCAAAAAACTAGCAGGTACGCTCGACACTTTTCCGGCCCAGCGTACCTGGTTTTCAAACCGCCACCCTGGAGGCGGCGGATCCCATAGAAATCAATGGGAGTCTGACCATAGCGAAAGTACAAGTTCGCTGCTGCCAGACATCCCATTGATTCCTATGGGAACTGTCTACACCTAACACCCTGACATGTACCCCGAGTCTAAACACCACTAATCTGTCCCCCCTACACCGCCGCAACTAAATAAAGTTATTACCCCCTAAACCGCCACTCCCGGAGCCCACCGCAAGCTACTCTATACATATTAACCCCTAAACCGCCGCTCCCTGACCCCGCCGCAACTATAATAAATGTATTAACCCCTAAACCGCCGCTCCCGGAGCCCACCGCAAGCTACTCTATACATATTAACCCCTAAATCGCCGTTCCCGGAGCCCGCCGCAACTATAATAAATGTATTAACCCCTAAACCGCCGCTCCCGGAGCCCACCGCAAGCTACTCTATACATATTAACCCCTAAACCGCCGCTCCCGGAGCCCGCCGCAACTATAATATATGTATTAACCCCTAAACCGCCACTCCCGGAGCCCACCGCAACCTATATTAAATTTATTAACCCCTAATCTGCCCCCCCTACACCGTCGCCACCTATAATACATTTATTAACCCCTATCCTGCCCCCCACTACACCGCCGCCACTGTAATAAAATTATTAACCCCTAAACCTAAGTTTAACACTAACCCTAACACCCCTCTAACTTAAATATTAATTAAATAAATCTAAATAATATTTCTATTATCAACTAAATTAATCCTATTTAAAACTAAATACTTACCTGTAAAATAAACCCTAAGATAGATACAATATAAATAATAATTATATTGTAGCTATCTTAGGATTTATTTTTATTTTACAGGTAACTTTCAATTTATTTAACTAGGTACAATAGCTATTAAATAGTTATTAACTATTTAATAGCTTACCTAGCTAAAATAAAGAGAAATTTACCTGTAAAATAAAAACTAACCTAAGTTACAATTACACCTAACACTACACTATCATTAAATAAATTAAATAAATTACCTACAAATAACTACAATTAAATACAATTACATAAACTAACTAAAGTACAAAAAATAAAAAAAGCTAAGTTACAAAAAATAAAAAAAATAGGTTACAAACATTTTAAAAATATTACAACAATTTTAAGCTACTTACACCTAATCTAAGCCCCCTAATAAAATAACAAACCCCCCCAAAATAAAAAAAATGCCCTACCCTATTCTAAATGAAAAAAGTTCAAAGCTCTTTTACCTTACCAGCCCTTAAAAGGGCCATTTGTGGGGCATGCCCCAAAGAATTCAGCTCTTTTGCCTGTAAAAGAAAAATACAACCCCCCCCAACATTAAAACCCACCACCCACATACCCCTAATCTAACCCAAACCCACCTTAAAATAACCTAACACTAATCCCCTGAAGATCATCCTACCTTTAGTCGTCTTCACTCAGCCGAGCCACCGATGGAACTGAAGAGGAGACCCGGACCGACAGAAGTGATCCTCCAAGTGGCGCTGAAGAAATCTTCCATCCGATGAAGTGATCCTCCAAGCGGCACTGAAAAAGTCTTCCATCCGGGCGATGTCATCTTCCAAGAGGCGCTGAAGAAGTCTTCTATCCGGGCGATGTCATCTTCCAAACCGGGTCTTGAATCTTCATCCCGCCGACGCGGAACATCCTTCTTTACCGACGGAATACCGACGAATGAAGGCTCCTTTAAAGGACATCATCCAAGATGGCGTCCCTTCAATTCCGATTGGCTGATAGGATTCTATCAGCCAATCGGAATTAAAGTAGGAAAAATCTGATTGGCTGATTGAATCAGCCAATCAGATTCAAGTTCAATCCGATTGGCTGATCCAATCAGCCAATCAGATTGAGCTTGCATTCTATTGGCTGTTTTGGAAGATGACATCACCCGGATGGAAGACTTTTTCAGCGCCGCTTGGAGGATCACTTCATCGGATGGAAGATTTCTTCAGCGCCGCTTGGAGGATAACTTCTGCCGCTCCGGATCTCCTCTTCAGTTCCATCGGTGGCTCGGCTGAGTGAAGACGACTAAAGGTAGGATGATCTTCAGGGGATTAGTGTTAGGTTATTTTAAGGGGGGTTTGGGTTAGATTAGGGGTATGTGGGTGGTAGGTTTTAATGTTGCGGGGTTTGTATTTTTCTTTTACAGGCAAAAGAGCTGAATTCTTTGGGGCATGCCCCACAAATGTCCCTTTTAAGGGCTGGTAAGGTAAAAGAGCTTTGAACTTTTTTCATTTAGAATAGGGTAGGGCATTTTTTTATTTTGGGGGGGTTTGTTATTTTATTAGGGGGCTTAGATTAGGTGTAAGTAGCTTAAAATTGTTGTAATATTTTTAAAATGTTTGTAACCTATTTTTTTTATTTTTTGTAACTTAGCTTTTTTTATTTTTTGTACTTTAGTTAGTTTATGTAATTGTATTTAATTGTAGTTATTTGTAGGTAATTTATTTAATGATAGTGTATTGTTAGGTTTAATTGTAACTTAGGTTAGGATTTATTTTACAGGTAATTTTGTATTTATTTTAGCTAGGTAGTTATTAAATAGTTAATAACTATTTAATAACTATTCTAACTAGCTAAAATAAATACAAAGTTACCAGTAAAATAAAAATAAATCCTAAGATGGCTACAATATAATTATTATTTATATTGTAGCTATATTAGGGTTTATTTTAAAGGTAAGTATTTAGTTTTAAATAGGAATAATTTATTAAAGTATAGTGTAGTGTTAGGTGTAATTGTAACTTAGGCTAGTTTTTATTTTACAGGTAAATTTCTCTTTATTTTAGCTAGGTAGCTATTAAATAGTTAATAACTATTTAATAGCTATTGTACCTAGTTAAAATAAATTGAAATTTGCCTGTAAAATAAAAATAAATACTAAGATAGCTACAATATAATTATTATTTATATTGCAGCTATATTAGGGTTTATTTTAAAGGTAAGTATTTAGCTTTAAATAGGATTAAATTAGTTCATAATAGAAATATTATTTAGATTTATTTAATTAATATTTAAGTTAGGGGGGTGTTAGGGTTAGTGTTAGACTTAGGTTTAGGGGGCAGGATAGGGGTTAATAAATTTATTATAGGTGGCGACGGTGTAGGGGGGGCAGGATAGGGGTTAATAGGTATAATGTAGGTGGCAGCGGTGTCCGGGAGCGGTGGTTTAGGGGTTAATACATTTATCAGAGTTGCGGGAAAGGGTCTAGGAGCGGCGGTTTAGGGGTTAATACATTTATCCAGAGTTGCGGCAGGGTCTAGGAGCGGCGGTTTAGGGGGTAATAACTTTATTTAGTTGCGGGGGGCTCCGGGGGGCGCCGGTATAGGGGGTAGAACAGTGTAGTTAGTGTGAGTGCTTAGTGACAGGCTAGCAATAAAGCTGGGAAAAAGCCGAAGAGCAGCGAGATCGGATGAGTGATAACTCTCACAGTCCGCTGCTCATCGCCTTTGCAGCTTTTTGACAGCTTTATTTGATAACTTAGGCAAAATTTTTCAGGTCCGCGGCGGCGATGTGAGGCGAGCTTAGGCGGGTGTTTTGGGCAGGCGAAGGCAGAAAAGTTGACACATTGATAACTACCCCCCTTTATAAATGCTAGATAGAATAATGCATTCAAAGAAAAGATTAGTCTGATAATAACATGTAGATGTATTTTTTAAAATTTCATTAGTTGTTTAAATATTGACAAAATAAGTGTTAAGTTTTAATGTCTATAAACCAATGGGAGCTGCCCTGTTGTATCTTAGGTTACCTTCTCTGCTGTGGCCTATTAGGGACAGTTATAAATAGGTCAGTAAAGTGTGCAGCCAACTGAATATAACAGTGTTATGTACTTCCATTTCTAACAGGAACTCAAATGTTCACAATTTCAGAATGGAATTACAGGAAAAGGGGACAAAATAAATAATATATATTATACAAAAAAAATTTCTATAAACAATGTGTCATTTTATATTACTTTCTCAAAGTTTTTAATGTCCCTTTAGTTTAAACATCTCTATGCTAATAATTACCGTCATATGACTGTTGGGTATTATTCTAAAACGTTTTGAGGGGGGGGGGGGGGAGACTTGTCTGCAGTGATTAATAGGATTCATTGGTCGATACCTACTTTTTATCTTTGTAAATGATGTAATAAATAGAGCAAAATAGACTATTAAAAAGCTAAATTATAATATATAATTCTTATTAAATAAATGTTAACATATAGCAATGTTCATCGTGTCTTATAAGGAGCATTTTATATCAAAACGTAATTTCAAATCCTTTACAGTTAAAAAAAAAAAGAGTTGGTGAATAAAAAAACTAGTCACTATTGGTAAAAAGTATTTGGAATATGCATTAGAATACCATTTAAATAACAGAAATTAAATGTAACAAAGGTAGAATGTATCTATTGTGTATATATATAAAAAGTTAAGAAGGGGTGTGGTATTATCATGTTTTGCACTCTATTGTGAACTTACAGAAATATATAAACATTCTTTAAAAATAAAAAAATATGTGTTTATAAAAAAAAAATAATAATAAAGATTATAGACGAAGAAGAAAATGTATACATCATAAAATATTTTACATAATAAATCTAGATGACAAACGTATTGTTAAATAAATAATTTCTTGTGAAATAGTGACAGATAGTAATAAATAAGTAGATGGATGGTAGTACTAGGGGAACTATAGATTACTATTAGATTATGTATTATAGAGAAAACAGTGCAAGTTGATACATAGGCCTCTAGTTATTACTGCGGATCAGGTCCGCCAGACCTCTCTGAATACGGCGAGCAATACACTCGCCGTATTCAGCATTGCACCAGCAGCTCACAAGAGCTGCTGGTGCAATGCCGCCCCCTGCAGACTCGCGGCCAATCGGCCGCCTGCAGGGGGGTGTCAATCAACCCGATCGTACTCGATCGGGTTGATTTCCGGCGATGTCTGTCCGCCTGTTCAGAGCAGGCGGACAGGTTATGGAGCAGCAGTCTTTGTGACCGCTGCTTCATAACTGCTGTTTATGGCGAGCCTGCAGGCTCGCCAGAAACACGGGGCATCAATCTCCAATCGGAGCTTGATACATATGCCCCATAAAGTGCATGAAAGCAAATTGTGTTGGCTTTAAGGCTGAACTGAAATATATTATGATAGGAAAATATATTTTACTCAGCAATGAATATACAAATGAATAGAAATAGATGTTATATCCGGATGTCTGATTATATTGTGTTTAACCTGTTTGCTTTCTCAATTGGTTAATTCATAACAATATATTGTAATGAAATTGAAATATTATGAAGCAATAGATTAACATGATATATTTTGTCTTATATTCTCCAAAAAGTTAGAAATGTCATTTAATTCTTTCAATAAACGTAAAGGTGTTTTAAGTTGTACATATTGAACATTTATTGGTTAATATTACAATTCATTTGGCTTTTTTCTTTTGGAAAAATTGAATATAAATATATGGTGCAACCATATATAAGATAATGATATATTTGACAGGCATGTTTTAACACATGGGACTACCTTCTTAAAGCAAACCCAACCCTCTCCACATCTACATCGCCACTTACCCCGATCTTCCCCAACATCGAACTTATGGGAGGCTACGAATTACTCAAGAAAGAATAAGTGGTTCAGGAATTAATAGACTCCACACAAATAGCTAACTTACTTGACTGGGGTAAATTGAAACCCAGAACAGAATTATCACATATCCTACAGGGCTCCTTTTCACCCTGACTGAAATATGCTCAACTAAATCATTTTAAAAACAAAAATAATTATTTGAAAATTCAATTCACCCTGTACTATATTGAAAACACATTATTAACATATTATTTAATGTTTTACTTTGTGAATTCAATGTATTTTAAAAAAAATATATACTCATATCAAATCTGATGACTGTAACACGTTCCAAAAAAGTTGGGACAGGGGCAATTTAGGACTAATAGCGATGTGACAAGTTGAAATAAGAAGGTGATGTGAAACAGGTGAGGCAATCGTGTAATCATAGTATAAAAGGAGCTTTCAAAAAGTGCCTAGTCCTTCAAGAGCAAGGATGGGTCGAAGCTGTCAGGGTACCAGGAACCAGACAGAGACGGGAAATGCTAAATTAATCAAACCTTTATTAAAAAAATAACAGAAAAAATATAACAAGTCCAAAAGTCAAATAACAAGCCAGTATTCAAAGCCAGGGCAGGTATTCAGACAAGCCAGGATCAGGAACACGAAGATCAGCAAAGTCAGGAACAAGCCAGGTAATAAACAGAGTCAGGAATACAGGAACTCACAGAGATGTCAGAGACAACGCAAGGGCAAAGGCAAACTGAACTAAGACACTTAAATAGTAAGTGATGACATCATCATTCTGGGACTGCAACCTTTCTCTCACTGATGATGTTCGCCAGTTTGCCCATAAGAGGGAGCCTGGGTGCAGTGAGCAGTGTTATACATTCTGCTTCAGGCAAGGAGATAAAACAGGTGAGAGAAATGGCAGTCATAACATAAAGCTGCAAGCAACAAGCGAAGTCAGGTGAACCCGTGACAGAGGCTCGCCAATAATCCAACACTTTGAGGAAAACATTCCCCAAAGACAAATCCATAGGATTTTCGTTATTTCACCTTCTACAGTGCACAATATAATTAAAAGATCAAGGAATCCGGTCAAATCTCAGTGCTTAAAGGGCAAGGCCAAAAATCACTGACATGGGCTCAGGAATACTTAAGTAGACCTTTGTCAGTCAACATCATTCACCGCTGCATCCACAGATGCAAGTTAAGGCTTTACTATGCAAATTAGAGGTTATACATCAACACTATCCAGAAGTGCCGCCTACTTTTCTGGGCTTAGACTCATCTGAGATGGACAGTAGCACAGTGGAACCGTGTTTTGTGGTCCGACGAGTCAACATTTCAAATAGTTTTTGGAAATAACAGCCATTGTGCTCTTTGGGCCAAAGAGGAAAAGGACCATCCAAGTTGTTATCAGCGTCAGGTCCAAAAGCCAGCGCCTGTTATGGTATGGGGGTGTGTCAGTGACTTGCACATCTGTGAGGGCACTATTAATGCAGAAAGATATGTATATATTTTGGAGCAACATATGCTGCTATCCAGAAGTCGTCTTTTCCAGGCACTTGTGGTGCATTATGAAGTGCAAAATAAGACAACGAAGGCCCGTATAGTTGTGCAGCTGAAGACATGCATAATGGATGAATGGGGGAAAATTCTGCTTGCTAAACTTAACCAACTGGTGTCTTCAGTGCCCGAACGCTTAATACTTGGTTTTAAAAGAAAAGGTGATGTTACACAGTGGTAAACAGTCAACTGTCCCAACTTTTTTGGAGTGTGTTGTAGTCATCAGATTTAAAATGAGTGTATATTTTCAAAAATACATTCAATTCACAAAGTAAAACGTCAAATAATGTGATAAAAATGTTTTTTTAATATAGTACAGGGTGAATTTAATTTTCAAATTACTTTTTTTGGCATTTTCCATACTGTCCCAACTTTTCCGGAATTGGGGTTGTATATATTACCATTTGAAGGTGGTTTTTAACAATATAAGGTGGTATTTTGGCAAATTATCTTTTATATTTTTTACTTTTTGTTTTTGTATTTTTTACTGTCTTTTGAATTTTTATTTTTTTTAATACACTAATATTCAGTCATTATATTAACTTAAAATAAGGGAGACGTCCCCAGTTATTATATAATGTTTGTTTGTTTATAATTTCTTTTTTAGATCTATGCAAATTTTAATCCTATTTTTATCCCATATCTTTTATATTTGACTAGATGTTTATAGAATAAATGTGTTGGTTACTTCCAGCTTTCTAGCGCCCTCTCTTTTATTCCATTTTTGTATTGCTTATTGTGTCCATTTTAAGGGAGGTGGTCTGGGAGTGGCAAGTTGTAACCTTTAGGCTTAGCGCTGTATTTATATTGTGTTGTGCATTGTCAAATTCCCTTATTGCAAATATAGCAGCAAGCCATATATTTATATTCTACTTTTGACTATTAATATTTTTAGGATTATATGAATAATTTATTTTACAAACTATTACCTTTTTAGTTAGGATATTTCTATCATGTTTTCAGTTTGGCTATTTGTATATTGTTTTGAAATCTATCTATATTTTGTACAGTTTTTTAGTCACACTATACACCTGAGCTAAACACTTTATTCCTATATAGTATATATTTCTCTTTTCTGTAATTGCTATGGAACCTGAACTTTTCTCGTTCAGGGATAGTCTCTTGCTAGAATTAAGCAATACAAATATCACAGAGGAGAGCACCCTTAATCACAGTATAGATTTTAATCAATTATTAAATGAATTAGATAAACTTATGGTGAGGGAAATTAAACAAAAAGTTGAATTAATTTTTTTAGATAAATACACAGATTTAGATCTAATACCTAGAGGTCTAACATTTAAAAAAGCATGTACTTTCACTTTAACCCCTACACACCAAAAAGAGTGGGATATAGTTTTAAAAGAGGCATCACGTACCTTATAGAAATTCTTAAAAAATCACTTAAAGATACTTTAGGAGAAATAAATGTACAAATAACTGAATTTAAACAAAGACTAGAAACTAAGAGAGAATATCCAGGATTTAAAGACAGACAAGCCACCTTAGTACATAAACTGACAGAATTAAAACATGAACTTTTAGATACAAAATGGAGAAAATTAGAAAGAGATAGAAATGATTTGGAAGAGCAAAATAGGGAGAATAAAGAAAAAAACAGTAATGAAAATGAAAATCCAGGTCAACAGGATGGTTGGAAAACAATTAATCACAATAGAAGGGAAAATGGAAGGGGGTATAGACAACAAGGACAATATAGAGAAGGAAACCAAGGCACATATAGAGAAGGGGCATATAAAGGAGGTCAATACAGAGGGGGAAATTTTAACTCAGGACCCTCTGATACTAATTACATGCACTCCAATTGGAGAATAAATTCTGATCATGTGACCCAACAGAATTCTAGATCATATTATCAACCTTACCAACGAAATTACCACAATCGTCCAAATTATAAAATGCACTACCAAAACTCAGAAAGACATCACAATGGCAATAGGAACTATCATAATAGTAATAGAAATTACAATAGTAACATAAACTATAATTTACATCCAAATCCTTTTTTTAAGAATTCATATACTAACTCCTATTCAAATGAGAGACCCTATACAAATCAGTCATACAGACCAAGAGCAGATGGTTGGAAAATAGAGACTAATAATAGATTTTCCCATTTTTATGAAATACATGATAATGGAAATAACTACTCTAACCAAACAGAAAAAGATTTTTTAGAGATCAGCCCTCTGAGAGAGGGCAGTTCAAAAAATCTCTTAGCTTTAGACAGAAGAGAAAAATTCTACACTCTGCTAAATCAAAAGAAAAGACAGCTAGAGGACAAAGAGGAGGAAAAAATAGAAGAAGAGGCCAAAAGAGTGATGTAGTGGTAGAACATACTGGTATCTTCAATCTAAGTAATATAGAACTAGAAGAAGATGAGAAATGGGTTCTCTCTTTAGGTATGTCCTTTGCTCCAACAAGAGTCCTCAACAAATTTGATACACATATACATATCAAACAATTTGTAAGAAAGCTTACATTAAAGCGTTATTTCATTAAGAATCCCATTGAGAGACAGCTAAATTTTTCCAAATTTGCAAAAGTAGAGAATGAATTGCATAGCAAAATTGAACATACAAATCTAAGACCAAAATCAAAATTTTACCCCTTACATGCGAAAGGATCCAACTTGGAAACTTTCGGAAAAATGGTGCTTCAAGATTTGAGAGACTATGATCCTAATAAACTCAAACCAAACTTTAATCTGACTAAAAAAGATAGAGATATCATCAAAAATTACAGAAGAACAAACAAGTAGTCATAAAGCCAGCGGACAAAGGGGGAGGAGTTGTTATTATGAATAAGGTTGATTACATTACTGAAGCAAATAGGATCCTTAGTGATCCTAAGACTTATAAAATATTGGAATTAAATCCAACAAATAAAATGAGAAATAATCTTTTAAACATTCTTGAGAAAGGAAAGAATAAGGGAATTTTAAATGAAAAATGAATTAAAATTTCTAAACCCAGATTTTCCCAGGATCCCTACCTTTTACTTTCTCCCCAAAGTTCATAAGAGCCTTATAAATCCCCCAGGGAGACCTATAATTTCTGGAATTGGATCCATTACTTGTAATTTATCGAGATATGTAGATATTTATCTTCAAAAATATATAAGGAATCTGGGTACATATCAACGGGATTCCACACAAGTACTACAGCTAGTAGAAAATATTAAATTTGAAGAAAACCTTTTCATAGCCACTAGTGATATCACTTCATTGTATACGGTTATAGACCATACCAAGTGATTACAGGCAGTAGAAAACATTTTATGTAAAGATGAGGAAGTAAGCCCAGAAATGGGTCAGTTTATTTTGAAAAGTATTAAGTTCATTTTAGAGAACAACTATTTTGAGTTTAATAATAAATACTTTTTACAGTTAGAAGGTACCGCGATGGGCACGAGGTTCTCGCTAAGCTATGCAAACATTTTTATGGGGGACTGGGAAGACCAATTCTTCAGTGCACATGAGCTTGGTGCGGACCTCATGCTCTTCAAAAGGTACATTGATGACATTTTGATCATCTGGAGAGGATCTGAAGACAATTTAAAACACTTTTTTTAGGATATGAATGCTAATGATAGGGACCTACACTTCACTTATGAATATAGCAAAGAATCAATTTTGTTTTTAGATTTTGAGATATTCGTAGATAAAGGTAATCTTACCACCAGGACCTTTTTTAAAAAGGTAGATTGTAATAATTATGTCCATAAAAAAAGTTGCCACCTTAAAAGATGGAAGGAAAATATACCCACCGGACAGTTCTTGAGAATTAGAAAGAACTGCTCAAGACAAACAGACTTTGAAACACAGATTAATATCCTACAAAAATTGTTTAATGATAGGGGCTACACAGATCAGGAATTAGGAGGAGCTATTAATAGAGCATATGGAACAGAAAGAAGTTCTTTACTCCACTATAAGAACAACACCATACCCCCGATTACTGAAAGCAGCAACAAGTTTAATGTAGCCTTCATAACAGACTATAGTGAAAATCATATGGCCATTAAGAAAATAATCAATAGACATTGGCATATTTTAAAAAAAGACCCTCTGATAGGAGATTCTCTAACATATAAACCAAAAATGATATTTAGAAAAGCAAAAAATCTGAAACAAATATTGGCTCCCAGTGAACTTAAGAAAGAGGGTAAAATTAAGGTTGATAAAGACCTAAAGGGGCTAAATTTGAGTGTTTTCCCCGTGGAACACATGCAGAGCTTATAGATATAGCACATAAAGCAAATTGATACACTCACCAATAACTGGGGATAGTTTCAATATTAAAGACACTATTAGATGTTCACAAAAAGGGGTTGTATACTTAATAAAATGTTCATGCAATTTATTCTATATTGGCGAGACCACCAGGATGTTGAGAGATAGGATTAGAGAACATCTCTGTAATATAGAAAAAGGAAATCTTGATACCCATTTATACAAAATTTCAGAAAAATTCACAATAACAACTTAAAACATTTTAAATTCTGGGGTATATGTATAGTTAAGGGAAACTGGAGAGGGGGAAACTTTGAAAATAAACTTTTGAGGAAAGAATCAGAGATAATATACAAACTAGATACCCTTTTTCCTCAAGGGTTAAACTCAGAAATGGATTAGTCTCCCTTTTTGGGAGTGTAAAGTAATTTTAAAATAACCCATCTGCATCTAATTGTTTTAAGTAGAAGGCCCCACTTTTGTTTTGTTATAAAATAAGCCCATTCCATATTCTTCCTCTTTACTTTTAAAGTGATGTAAAAATTACATCTAGAACTATATTAGAATTAGAAAAAATCTGATTGTAATAGGGACTATAACCATATCATTAGGCTGGTGAAAATAAAAGACATCTGTTAAATTAATTTAGAGTATTCTTATCTGTATGTTTAAAATATTTATTTTTAATATATTTTTCATACATAATATCAAGAATAATCCGTTAAATATTATCATAATCATTATGGCATAATACTTTCAACATACTATTGATGTCCAAAATGAGAAAGTTTTAAGAAGAATTAAGCTTTCAATATAATTTGATCTCTTTCTGCTCCTTTAGGTATAAGACAGTTAGTTATACATTTGTTATAATAATATATTTAAATCTATTTTTGCCATATACCACCTTTTTATATAATATATTCCTATTTTACAACTGTTCAAGAAAAATCAGGCAACATTTTTGCAGGTTTAAATTATTATTAAAGCAAATAATGTTGTTTTGGTCCGGAATACCACCTTAAAGAAAATTCCACCTTAAGAAACAATTAAGAAGGAACTTAACCAATGGAATCTAAGCAGCAGGTTTTTAAACATGGTTCCAGTAGCAGCTGCTATCTTTAAAAAGCCCAACATAATGGGTGAAACGCGTTGAAGGAAGCGAAGCTGTTTGTCCTGTTAAGAACAACACTTTCTTACTAGGTACCTAGTTTAACCCGCGCGTGATAAACGCTAAGTGCGGGCCGTCCTACCTTTTGGAACACAATCTCTGTAACCGCCGGGATCCTGTCGGTATTTTCTACTCATAGGAACTGTGAGTAGTGATATCTATCACACGAGACCCCGACTTGATAGAATTGTGACCCGGCAGGACTGTGAGTCTAAATACAGATAAACAAGCTGCTTTTTGCAAAGTGGGGTGAGTGCCATCAATCTGACTTCCCCTGAAGGTGAGCAGTGGTGTAATACTGTTGCCGACTTGAAACTATAGGGTCCGGCGGGCTGTGTGTATTTCTGTACCAAGGCTGTTCCATATTATTGAAGCAACACAGTTAATACTAAGAAGATTTGTCACTCGCTTCAATTTGTTTCTCAAGTTACCAACTGTTACACAGTAACATTCCAATTTGTTGCCTTTATTTGTAGACACGGACTTGGTGTTTCCTTTCTCCAGTTACGGAGAAGTACAATTGTACATTGTTATATGTAATAACATCACCTATCATCATTACCATTTGAAGGTGGTTTTTAACAATATAAGGTGGTATTTTGGCAAATTATCTTTTTATACTTTTTACTTTTTTGTTTTTGTATTTTTTACTGTCTTTTGTATTGTTTTTTATGAATACACTAATATTCAATCATTATATTAACTTACAATAAGGGAGACGTCCTCCGTTATTAAATAATGTTTGTTTGTTTATAATTTCTTTTTTAGATCTATGCAAATTGTAATCCTATTTTTATCCCATATCTTTTATATTTGACTAGATGTTTATAGAATAAATGTGTTGGTTACTTCCAGCTTTCTAGCGCCCTCTCTTTTATTCCATTTTTGTATTGCTTATTGTGTCCATTTTAAGGGAGGTGGTCTGGGAGTGGCAAGTTGTAACCATTAGGCTTAGCGCTGTATTTATATTGTGTTGTGCATATATAGATAGATAGATAGATAGATATATTCACAACTTGTTTTACTTTCTTTTCCTGTAATTTGAAAAAGTTGTAGTTTTTCCACTGCCCCCAGAAAAACTAGAGTGCATTATGTTGAGCTAAAAACAAATTATATTAACCCCTTAATGACTGTGATGTACCATGTCGCTGTTCATTAAAGGGACAGTCAACACCTGAAAGAACTTTATCCCATACCTTCGATCCGCCAAAGACGATGCGCCTGCACCGCATCCCATTTTCAACACCTCTAGGGTTATACGAGTAATCGGCCAAAGCACATACATTTTTCTAATAGAGATATGGCAGCCAAACTACCCCCACCGTGACGTAGTAGGTTTTAGTTTAATTGAATCAGCTAATCAGAATCAAATCCTCGGCTGGATTCTTAACACGCGTTCACACTTGCACTTCTGATTTCGTCTTGAAAACTAACAGAACTTAAAATGCGCATGCGTCAACAGTTCATACATGAGCGAGCATGGCATTTAGTAAAGAAGGGGACGAAGGAAGAGGGGGAGGAGCTTGGCTGCCATATCTATATTAGAAAAACGTATGTGATTTGGACGATTACTAGTATAACGTTAGAGGTGTTGAAAATGGGATGCAGTGCATTGTCTTTGGCTGATCGAAGGTATGGGATAAAGTTCTTTCGGGTGATGACTGTCCCTTTAAGGACTTGTCTGCTAATAATAGCAGGGTCTTGCCACTAGCGGCAAGACCGCACTATTAGACCCTCCCTCCCTCCTTCAGGCTTCCTAACCTCGCTGCTGGTTATTGAAAAAACAAACCCATAGAAAGACAAGTGATGTACAGGGTATATCGCTGGTCATTAAGGGGTTATTTATTTTAGATGCAGATATTTTGCAATGCAGTGATTAACTTGTGATGCACATGTTACTTTATAATCTTTACTATCAAAATGAGTATAATAATTTATTTCATTCAGTTTGATTTGGAGTGTGACGCTGGCTTATCAATGAAAACATGAAACAATTTAATTAAAGAATATATATTATTTAATAATTTTTGAGATAACTGAAGGTAAATTGTGAGAGTTTACATTTTGCTTATACATTTGGCAAGGTAAGAAATTCCAAGGGCTTCTGTGCTATTTAAAAAAAAGTAAATCTGTCACATTTTTTTCTGCACACTTAAAGATAAAAATAAAATAGGTTTGGTGCACATATCCAGTAGTATTTCTCAGTAAAATACCAATATAATTTACCTCATGGTAACTTTGAGCTGTATTTCTTCTTAATTGATCAGGTCTTCCCTTATCTGTTGGAGGTAAATAAACACCCTTAATACTGTACATCTGCTTTAATATTATAAGTACTCTGGGAACGTTTAAATAATAAAAAAAAGATAATTAGAACATTTCTGTAAATTCCAGTGCAGAATATGTATTTTATTTTAAAGTTGTTTTACTGTGCATAATTTAGGGCTAGTTTACAAGGGGAGCACTATTTAGCACTTTCGCTATACCGCTAATTGCGCTAGAAGAATTTTTTTTGGGTGCGCCGAGTTGCGCTGATATAACGAGTAAAAAGTAATCATGCTCTAACTAACCCAACAAGCGCAGGAAGCTGAATTTAAAATATTGCGTACACGTTCACGTATTCCCCATAGTAGTCAATGGAGGGAAAAAGTGGGGAAAAAACACCCCACTCTCACGCAAACACAATTGCATATTCTCATTTGCACTTACCCGACATGAAAATATGAATATATATATATATATATATATAGATATCAAAATAACAAGAGTATTGCATTGAGCAATGATACTTTTTTTATTGGACTAACTATACATTTATAAGTTGACAAGCTTTCGGAAGAGTTCCTTCCTTTATCAAGTCAGAAGCAATACTGACCAATTCAATGGAATTTACAGATTATATCTTAAAACACAGAATAGCTAAGAAGACAGAAAGTGCAGGGAGAGGAGGAAGTGTCGTAAAAATCATGAGGGGGGCTTAGGTAACAGGCAGACAGTGTCCAGTGTAAGAGAACAGACAGGGGAAATATAAAGCTATACATACAGCATATACTGACATAAAGTTATATATCAACATTGAATCAATATCTATAAAGATGTGAAATTGTATATACAGGGGGAATACAAAAGTTAAAAAAAAAGACATAAGTGTGGACATAGGCTTACCTGTGTACCAATGTATAAAGAATGTGGAATATACAATGTAATAAATGAAAGTACATTACAAAAATTTTTGATAATGTGTTAAGAATCCAGAGTCCACATTTAGTCCAGAATTAAACAAGTTGAAGTGCATTATCATTTTAATTTCAAAGGTTTTTCTTTCCATGGGCCTAGATTTGGAGTTTGGCGGTAGCCGTGAAAACCAGCGTTAGAGGCTCCTAACGCTGGTTTTAGGCTACCGCCGGTATTTGGAGTCACTCAAAATAGGGTCTAACGCTCACTTTCCAGCCGCGACTTTTCCATACCGCAGATCCCCTTACGTAAATTGCGTATCCTATCTTTTCAATGGGATTTTTATAACTCCGGTATTTAGAGCCGTTTCTGAAGTGAGCGTTAGACATCTAACGACAAAACTCCAGCCGCAGGAAAAAAGTCAGTAGTTAAGAGCTTTCTGGGCTAACGCCGGTTTATAAAGCTCTTAACTACTGTGCTCTAAAGTACACTAACACCCATAAACTACCTATGTACCCCTAAACCGAGGTCCCCCCACATCGCCGACACTCTAAAAAAATTTTTTAACCCCTAATCTGCCGACCGCCACCTACGTTATACTTATGTACCCCTAATCTGCTGCCCCTAACACTGTCAACCCCTGTATTATATTTATTAACCCCTAACCTGCCTCCCACAATGTCGCCTCCACCTGCCTACACTTATTAACCCCTAATCTGCCGACCGGACCTGAGCGCTACTATAATAAAGTTATTAACCCCTAATCCGCCTCACTAACCCTATAATAAATAGTATTAACCCCTAATCTGCCCTCCCTAACATCGCCGACACCTAACTTCAATTATTAACCCCTAATCTGCCGACCGAATCTCGCCGCTATTCTAATAAATGTATTAACCCCTAAAGCTAAGTCTAACCCTAATACTAACACCCCCCTAAATTAAATATAATTTAAATCTAACGAAATTAATTAACTCTTATTAAATAAATTATTCCTATTTAAAGCTAAATACTTACCTGTAAAAGAAATCCTAATATAGCTACAATATAAATTATAATTATATTATAGCTATTTTAGGATTAATATTTATTTTACAGGTAACTTTGTATTTATTTTAACCATGTACAATAGCTATTAAATAGTTAAGAACTATTTAATAGCTAAATAGTTAAAATAATTACAAATTTACCTGTAAAAGAAATCCTAACCTAAGTTACAATTAAACCTAACACTAGACTATAAATTAATTAAATAAACTACCTACAATTATCTACAATTAACCTAACACTACACTATCAATACATTAATTAAATACAATTGCTACAAATAAATACAATTAAATAAACTAGCTAAAGTACAAAAAATAAAAAAGAACAAAGTTACAAAAAATAAAAAAATATTTACAAACATAAGAAAAATATTACAACAATTTTAAACTAATTACACCTACTCTAAGCCCCCTAATAAAATAACAAAGACCCCCAAAATAAAAAAATGCCCTACCCTATTCTAAATTACTAAAGTTCAAAGCTCTTTTACCTTACCAGCCCTGAACAGGGCCCTTTGCTGGGCATGCCCCAAGAAATACAGCTCTTTTGCCTGTAAAAAAAAACATACAATACCCAAGCCCCCCAACATTACAACCCACCACCCACATACCCCTAATCTAACCCAAACCCCCCTTAAATAAACCTAACACTAAGCCCCTAAAGATCATCCTACCTTGTCTTCACCTCACCGGGTATCACACCGATCCGTCCAGAAGAGCTCCTCCGATGTCCTGATCCAAGCCCAAGCGGGGGGCTGAAGAGGTCCATGATCCGGCTGAAGTCTTCATCCAAGCGGGGCAGAAGAGGTCTTCCATCCGATTGAAGTCTTCATCCAAGCGGCATCCATCCGGAGCGAAGCGGCAGCATCCTGAAGACCTCCACCGCGGAACATCCATCCTGGCCGACGACTGAACGACGAATGACGGTTCCTTTAAATGACGTCATCCAAGATGGTGTCCCTCGAATTCCGATTGGCTGATAGGATTCTATCAGCCAATCGGAATTAAGGTAGGAATATTCTGATTGGCTGATGGAATCAGCCAATCAGAATCAAGTTCAATCCGATTGGCTGATCCGATCAGCCAATCAGATTGAGCTCGCATTCTATTGGCTGTTCCGATCAGCCAATATAATGCAAGCTCAATCTGATTGGCTGATTGAAGTTAGGTGTCGGCGATGTTAGGGAGGGCAGATTAGGGGTTAATAGGGGTTAATACTATTTATGATAGGGTTAGTGAGGCGGATTAGGGGTTAATAACTTTATTATAGTAGCGCTCGGGTCCGGTCGGCAGATTAGGGGTTAATAAGTGTAGGCAGGTGGAGGCGACGTTGTGGGGGGCAGATTAGGGGTTAATAAATATAATATAGGGGTCGGCGATGTTAGGGCAGCAGATTAGGGATACATAGGGATAATGTAAGTAGCGGCGGTTTACGGAGCGGCAGATTAGGGGTTAATAATAATATGCAGGGGTCAGCGATAGCGGGGGCGGCAGATTAGGGGTTAATAAGTGTAAGGTTAGGGGTGTTTAGACTCGGGGTACATGTTAGAGTGTTAAGTGCAGACGTAGGAAGGGTTACCGCATAGCAAACAATGGGGCTGCGTTAGGAGCTGAACGCGGCTTTTTTGCAGGTGTTTGTTTTTTTTTCAGCTCAAACAGCCCCATTGTTTCCTATGGGGGAATTGTGCACGAGCACGTTTTTGAGGCTGGCCGCGTCTGTAAGCAACTCTGGTATCGAGAGTTGAAGCTGCGTTAAAAATGCTCTACGCTCCTTTTTTGGAGCCTAACGCAGCCTTTATGTGGACTCTCAATACCAGAGTTATTTTTATGGTGCGGCCAGAAAAAAGCCGGCGTTAGTTTTTCGGGTCGTTACCGACAAAACTCCAAATCTAGCCGATGGTGTTTTTGAAGTTGTTTCTGAGAATTTTGATTTTGAGGTTTTGGATGGAGTGGTCAGGTTGGGTGAAATGGTGACCAACAGGGGTACAGTATATTGTTTCACAGTCAGTATTGCTTTAGACTTGATAAAGGAAGGAACTCTTCCGAAAGCTTGTCAACTTATAAATGTATAGTTAGTCCAATAAAAAAGTATCATTGCTCAATGCAATACTCTTGTTATTTTGATATCTAAATCTCTGGACTAACACGGCTACTCCAATCAAAGTGTATATATATATATATATATATATATATATATATATATATATGTATATACTGTATATAGATGATTATATATAGGAATAGATATATACAGATATATATTGGAATATCTATTTAAAAATACATATAAATGTATAATTAGTCCAATAAAAAAGTATCATTGCTCAATGCAATACTCTTGTTATTTTGATATCTAAATCTCTGGACTACTACTACTAAATCTCTGGGGTACGTTAAGGGTTAAAAATAGTGACGGCTTTCAGGTAACCGAGTACCAGCTGAGAGGAACAGGTCAGGATCCAGCTATATGAGCTGCCGAGATTTGGTTACAAAGACCGCTGCTACAAGAGAGCAGCTGGGGCTAAGAGCTACAAACACAGATGGAGATCCAAGACTATATACTTTAAGGCTCCAAATCAGCTCATGGGAAATAACGGACAACCAATGTCACTTTTATGAAAGGCTGTTTAAACACTGCAATCTTGTAAGTGTAAATCTTTATTTTTATGCACAAAAAAAAATATGTTTTTTAAGCTACATTGAGTCGGTGGGCGCTGTGTGTTTATTGTATTTTTCAGCAAATCTCTAGACTAACACGGCTACTCCAATCAAAGTGTATATATATATATATATATATATATACTGTATATAGATGATTATATATAGGAATAGATATATACAGATATATATTGGAATATCTATCTATATCTAAAAATACATAGAACATATTCTGCTATGTGCAGAACATTGCAATGTGCAATATTTTTTTAATAATTTTTTATTAGATGGTGTTATTATGAGTGTAACTGTACTTTGTAATGTATTTTTGATGTGTTTTGTGCAACTTTTTTGTTTTACGAAACAGTTAAACCACATCTCTGAGGATGCCGTAATAAGTTCTAGCATAAATCGCGATTGCGCTCAAGCTTGTAATACTAGCGCAATTTAACCTGCGCACAAATGATTGTGAAAATACGATATCCCTTGCGCGCAAATGTGTGCGCTCCACTTAAGTGTTTTATATTACAATCTCACAGTGTTTACTATTACATTTAGAAAAACTTATAAAATGTTCTGTTAAGAACCATTAGATAAGTTTGTCTAAAGGATTGTCATAGACCCCAGAGTAACTAAGAACACCACTGCAAACTTGTATAGCGCACAACCTCGAACTTAATTGACTCACAGCACTGATAACAGGTATTATTATTACCCAACTTAATGGTACTTATTTTACCAACCTCAGAGGGATGAAAGGCTGAGTGGACCTTGCCGGCATCGAACCTGCAACCCTTGGGTTGCCACAGATCTCTGTAACAGTGCATTAGCACGATCCGTCCGGCTTAACCATGGCCAGGTAATGTTACTAATTACTCTTGATTAAATAAAAACAATATCATAGATTGTACAATTTTATCTATACATTCCTCACAGTCATTATGGTAAATGTCTCTTTTTGCATCGGAAGGAGGACATTTTAAAAAGAAGTTGTGCATTAAGATTTTAAACTTAAATTGACTTGGTACTTAAAAAAAATATTTCATGTGTATGAAAAGGCAGCAGTAAAACATGATAAAATGTTTTTGCATTACAAAAGTTATGTACAAGTAATTCAAATGAAACTAACAGGAATTGCTTGATTGTGTACAACTGAGTCCTGGGACTATAAAGCTCATTGGCTCATAGAGACAAATTCCACAGAAAAAAATGGTTTATTCAGCCCAGGAGCACCAAATTAAAAAAAAAACACACACAAAAAAAACATTGTAATATATTTTGTATGATTCCCATTTAGAAAAAACAGAGAACACTTTGTAGTATAATGTCACTATAATCTTTTTTTCAGGCAAAAATATTTTTATATATATATTTTTTTTTTCAGATGAACGATTGCAAGTTTAGAAGTTTAATATTTCTTTAAATATTAAAATATAGCCACTGTTGTGCAATTGTGTATTGGTGACCTGTAAAAATGGTCTCTTATTGTCTTTAATTTTAATTAAAAAAATGCTGTAATGGAGAGGCGGAGCCTGACCACGCTGGAAGATGGTCACACACTAGAAGGGCTCCTGCTTCTTATACTGATAAAAACGCTCATAATAGCTTAAATGCACCTCATAGATCCATTTTTATTAAAGGACTGACCCAGCTGGATAAGAAGCCTCTATTCCTGTCTCCCCCTAGCCCCGGGAACTACTAGGATGATATATTTATCACGGCGCTCATCTGCCTGCATCTAAATGGCGCCAACCCGGATGACTACCTTTCTAAGCTCTCTACTGCTCCTATAAACCGTACCGGCCCTCCTCTACGCTACGGACAGACTTCCAGTGGACCCATCACACAGCCTTAGATCCATTTGCACCAACACGGACCCTTGGGCTCCCACCGGCAAGTCTGTTCCGGCCTGGCTGAAGCACTGTAACAGCTACGCCATTCTGGCCTCAAAATACGCAGAAACGGCTCTGGGAGCAAAGACACCCAAACATACACCCCCAGCAAGATCTCCGGTGTAGTGAGCACAAAGCGAAGGCTCCGGAGTAGCTATCGACACTGCCGACTCGCTGACTCAAAAAACCCCCGGCGGGGGAGCCGCATCTGGTAAGCCATACACCGGCCTTGATTAGGCGCGCACCGGAGACACACACACACTGTGATAATACAGAGCGAGGCCTAGGCAGGACTTTGAGAGGGCACTCTGCTGACCTTTTAGCCCGCACACAAGTAAAGGTTATCCTCTCTTCTGCTCCATTAAGGCAAGTTAAGTAATATAACACTGAGAGGCCTAACACAGGACTGGCAATATAATTAAAGTTCTCAGCCAGGAGCACACAATAAAAGAATTAAACGCCAACAGGATAGATACATACCACCTCTTTTCAGAACCCTTGAGAACCTTCTTAAGTATTCAAGAATATACATAGACAGTAGCTGTTTGAATAATTGGCTATTTCACAAAGCCTATATAGTAGTGCTGCCAAAGAAAACATACTTTAAGGCAGCATAAAGCCAACCATTTTTCTGAAAGGGCATGCCTATCAAAAAGAACAACAAAGCTGACAAGATAGCTGTTTCTAAATCAATGAGTCAATACCTAAAGCCCTTAGACACTACAAAAGAGGCTTTGATCGTCAACATGGATGCCCCTCAGGACCTCCCTGCACCCACTAACCTGCAACACACTGAACCTCACCCCCAATTTGTCACTAAGGACGACATTAACCACCTGTCTTCTAAAGAGGACATTCAAGGGGTACTGACAGAAATGAGGAGCCTTTTTGGGGACCTTAGAAAAGACTTTTCTGCACTAGAGACTAGGGTTCTGAAGATTGAAAAAACTACACAAGATAATGCAAAAATAGGGACACAACATGCTGTAGAACTACAAAACCACGCCGACAATCTACAATTTTTGAATGAAAAGCTGGAAGACCTTGATAACCGCGGACGTAGGAACAACCTGCGGTTCCGTAGGATATCTGAATCAGTTCACCCACAGAGCATTGAAGGTTATCTGCAAGCCTTATTTCGCATTATTAAAGACTCGCCTTCCTCACCTGAGATCCCTATAGAGAGGGCTCATAGGGCCCTCAGGCCCAAACCACCAAGTAAAGCGCCCCCGCGGGACATAATAGTCCGCTTTCTGAGTTATAAAGACAAGGAAGATCTTCTTCAGGGAGCCCGCAAGAAACCGTCCATCACGCATGCCGGGGAGGAAATACAGGTTTTTTCTGATCTGTCCCCTGTGACTTTACAGAAAAGAAGGGAACTGAACCATATTACATCTGTTCTACGCACTCACAAAATCCCTTATAGATGGGGCTTTCCGGTCTCAATTATCGCTACTGGTAATAACAAAACTTTTATCTTCAGGCCAGGAATGGACCACATGGAATTTTATGAGAACTTGGCCATCCAGACTCCTCTCCCTAGCGGTTCTCAACCAAGAAGGCCGCCCCAGCTCATCCACCCCTCACCTGACCATCCTGAGAACGAAGCATGAGGGTAATGTACTGCTGGACTTGGTGGGATTAGGCTTATCCTACCCTGCCTTCTTCCAAATATCTGTTCAGAATTCACGAAAATGTTGATGTCCTTAATATGTTTCTGTAAATGCTAAATATGTTCATTTGTTCTTCATTAATGTTGAGTTGCATGCTTCACCTTATTTCATAGGTCTGTAAATGCACTTCTTAAGTGGTATGTCTACTCCTTAAAGTTACAAGCTAAAATTTAATGCCATAGAACTGCCACCAATCACCCTTTGCGTGGCTTGGTACGGCAGACACCGTTAACTACAATGTTCATAAATGAAGTTAATTACAGTTATTTGTTCCCTGAATTTTCTCCCTATTCTACTATTGATGTATATGCTCCTTCTTATGGTGGATTGTCTATATTTAAGAAACTCTCATAACTGATGGTTTTGCCTTAGAAATGCATGCTTGTCTCTCATAAGAATGTTTTGTAATATCTTTGCCCTATAACATAGGCAGGTTCATTCTGTACACAGAGGACATTATAACCTATATGTACTGACTCACTGACGTACACACAGACCTAACAAGGGACTTTTTCTTGGGATCAGCGGGCTATCACTTTTCTTTACTCAAAATACAGCTTGATTAACTAATCAATAACAGACTCCAAAATCAATGTACGCTAATACAGGACCTACCCGCTAGCAAGCACGCACACACTAACGACGCGCCTCTCTATAGAGGCAATTTAAATACACTTACTACCAACTACATAGGGAGTGGAGAGGTTGTTGGCTTATAGGCACGTACAGTCCTATCTTAAACTGCCCAGCAGAAAAAACATATACAAGCCTTATTTGAGCTCTTTTAGATGCGATTTCCAGCAAAACAGCAAAGCTCCCCACTTGCAGTATCAGCTTTACCTCACACACTAAAAAATGGTCCTTAACTACATAGCTCCCCAGCGGACATGACCTACTCCTTCTTGTGAATGGGCTTCCCAGCTTGACAAATACAACGCCTGACTCAGCAAAATAGGCATACGGCAGGGACCCTACGGGCTCACTAACTGACATTTCCTTTCACTTTACTTTAACCGGACAGTCCTTATAAGATTGACACGCTATAAGTATACTTCTGTTTAATTATAACTTACATCAGTAAAGGGGCTTTTCCCCTAATTCAGGTTTGTTACAAAGTTCTTATATATACAATTATTTTTAGGAGTGAATCACCTTCTGTGATCACCCCGCTCTTTCATATTTCGCTCCCCCCCTCTCCATTTATTCTCTACACCCCTCTAACTTCCCCCTTCTGCAGTATCACCCCTTATATCCTCTTCCCTATCCTAACCACCACATTCCCTCCTGCCCCCTTTTTTTTTTTTTTTTTACCATGGCTGCGCGCCAGAAATCCAAAAGGTTTTTTGAACATTCAATTAATCTCACTACCATAAATGCAAAAGGTCTGAATAACCCAGGCAAACGCTCTATAGCGTGCAGAGAATTGAACAAAATACAGAGCCATATAATCCTGCTTCAGGAAACACATTTTAAAAAGGGAAGAGAACCTAAATGGCATAACTCCCAATTTCCTCTGGCTTACTTCGCCTCTGGCCAGACTAAAAAAGGGGGAGTAGGTATCGTTTTTCACAAAACTATCCCATTCAAAATGACACATATTGAGAAAGACCCAAATGGCAGATACCTTATCCTCGTAGGCACATTATTTGGTCATCACATTACCTTAGCCTCAATTTATTCTCCCAACCACGGTCAAGATACATTCTTCAAACAGACCTCAGATCTCCTTATGGAGCTTTCTAGAGGTATCACCTACATAGGTGGAGACTTTAATATAGTGGCTGATCCCGCTGTGGACACATCAAGGGGCATTTCTTGCACTCCCTCTTCTACAATCAAACAAGTAAACGGCACACTTAAGATGCTAGCACTACATGACATCTGGCGAACCCTGCACCCAACCTCTAGGGATTACTCTTTTTACTCTGCCCCTCACAACAGTTACTCGAGGATTGATTACATATATACAGACTCCTGCGGTCTCTCGATCACCCACCACTCTACTATTGATCATATCACATGGTCAGACCATGCCCCAGTCTCTTGTTCAATACTATGGCCAGATATACCAGTCACACAAAATACATGGAGAATGGATGATTCCATTCTAGATAACCCTTTAATTTATAATGATATACATAAGATTATGACAGAATATTTTGAGATTAACAGTCACCCCACTACATCGCACGCCATTATCTGGGAGGCACACAAAAGCGTTATTAGAGGCGCCATGATTAAACACAAGGCTTTCCTTAACAAGCAATACAGAACTAAATACGCCGACCTACAAACAAAAATTAATACCCTAGAAACTAAACACAAAGCAGACCCCTCTTGCCTCACTACTAGCAATCTCTTAAAAGAAACAAGAACTGCATTTCATAAACATTTAGCTGAATCACACAAAAAAAAAGCACTTCTTTTGAGGCAGCATTACTACGAGGGTGGAAACAAACCAGGTCGCATTCTAGCCAGAACTCTAAAAAAAAGACAGCTTAGCTCTTATATTCACTCTGTCGAATCTACAGGCGGCCATCAGGTGCACAGTAGCGAGCAGATAGCCTCAGAATTCCACAAATACTACCACTCCCTATATAATATACATAACCATCCTGCTGACCCTCAACAAGTGACAGAAGGGTCCCACAATGAAACGTTTATAAACTCCTACTTAAATAAAATAGACCTCCCTTCTATATCTGCAGAAGACGCTAAACTCCTAGACTCGCCAATAACCGCTGAAGAACTTTTCTCAGCTATTAAAAATTGTCCAAACGGCAAAAGCCCCGGTCCTGACGGCTTTTCGTCAGTTTATTATAAAAAATTTAAAGAGACCCTAGCAGGCCCATTCCTAAAACTACTCAATGATCTTCAAGAGAACCCCTATCTGTCCCGTGTCCTTTTAGAGGCACACATAACAGTACTACCCAAACCAGGAAAGACCCCAGATCGCCCCAGCCATTTTCGGCCAATTTCACTCATTAATTCGGACATGAAGCTTTTCGCAAAGATTCTTGCGACCAGACTAAATAAATACTTGCCTGATCTGATAGACAATGATCAAGTTGGTTTTGTCCCCGGTCGAGAGGCTAGGGACAACACTATCAAAATTACACAACTAATCAATCACGCTAAAGTCTCGGGCCTTCCTCTTGTGCTCTTTTCTACAGACGCAGAGAAGGCCTTTGACAGGGTAAACTGGGCCTTCCTACATCAGGTAATGGAACGAATGGGATTCGGAAGAATCTTTATAAATTTAGTTTTTGCCCTTTATTCTAACCCCAACGCTAAAATTAGGATTAACGGCACACTATCAGAATCTTTTGACATTAAAAATGGAACTAGACAAGGCTGTCCCTTATCCCCACTACTATTCGCCCTCTCGATAGAAGTGTTAGCCAATATTGTAAGGGCCTCCCATCACATCAAAGGTATAAAAGTAGGAGACTCAGAATTTAAACAAGCGCTATATGCCGACGACGTTCTTTACACACTAACAGATGCCTCTGAATCCCTTCCCGCACTCTTAAACGTCCTTAAGGAATATGGCAGAGCTTCCGGCTTCTCTTTGAACTTACATAAATCAGAACTACTGAACGTTAATACCTGTCCCAAAATTATACAAACCTTACAGCACATATACCAAAAATCCCCTTAGCTACATCTAAATTAAAATACCTAGGTATTTATATAACTCCCGACCCATCCGACCTATTCAAATATAATTATATCCCCCTCAAGAATGCGATTTCAGCAGACTTATCCTCATGGAAAAGCAAATACACATCCTGGCTTGGCAGAATAGGGGTGATTAAAATGAATGTCCTGCCCCGAATCCTCTATCTCCTCCAGACCCTTCCCATCACTCTTCCTAAGGGCTACATATCTCAGTTGCAAAAAATAATAGAACAATACATATGGGCCGACACCAAGCCCAGAATCCCCAGACGCACTATGTACCTACCGAGAGACAAAGGCGGACTCGGGCTGCCAGATATCTCCCTTTATAAAAGGGTGATTAGCCTTCAGAAGATAATTGAATGGGCACAAAACGAAAAATATAAAGCATGGATTGAGATAGACAGGCAAATCCTCAGAATTAATAATGTGAGCACCTTAGCGTGGCTCCAACCTTCTCAGCGCCCTAACATAATTAAGAATTATCATCTCTTAACAGAAACATTCAACATCTGGGACTCAACCGTCGCTACCTCCACTCACATCTCCTCGAGACACTCACCCTTAACACCAATACTTGAAAATCCCGAAATTCCCTATCACAAAATAGGTTTCTTTAGACTAGCACCATATAAACTCAAAGAAGGTTCAGTCTACGGAGTAGTTGAAAATGGAAAGATCACCCCACAAACCACACTCAGGGACACCTTCCCTAAGGTTTTCTCCTCTTGGCTGCAATACAACCAGCTGGTACATTTTATATCCGGCCATAGACAAAAGCAAAATATGGGCAGGGCACTCACTCCATTTGAACAACTTTGCACGGGGAAATCCCTACCAAGACACCTAATATCTCTCCTCTACAAATTAGGCGCTTCCCCGGGCACAGACACACTCCCGACTTATGTCACACAATGGAATACAGATTTAGGGACAGATAACGATGAACACTCATGGTTAAAAGCTTTTAGATTAATCAAAAAATCATCTGTCTCGTCAACCATCCAAGAACTCCATATTAAACTCATAGGTAGATGGTACCTAACCCCAGTTAGACTTCACAGAATATTCCCTACAGTAAGTCATATGTGTTGGAGAGGTTGCGGAGGGACTGGTTCCCTGCTTCACATATGGTGGTCCTGTCCCCTAATTATGCCCTTCTGGACAGAAATCTTTGACAAAATGTCTGAAATCCTCAACATCCCCCTGCCAAAAACACCTGAGATTTTATTATTCTTAACGATTCCCAAAACACAAAGCCAAACACACCTCTCTCTGCTGCTAATCATGCTCACTAGCGCGAAAAAACTGATCCCTAAAAAATGGAAGAAACAAAATACTCCCACGGTAGGTGAATGGCACTCACAAGTCGAGTCGATATTACTACCTTAAAAATCACAAACTAGAAGAATATGAATTCCTGCGTGCACTATGGCAAGGAACAATATAACCAATCACTCAGATATACGCGCATGCTGTGTGTTTTTTTTTTTTTTTTTTTTCCCCCAATCCTTCTCCTCTAACCCAACCCTCCCTTCCCTCCTGACCATGGAACCCCCCTGATACCCCTCTCTATCCCCCTCTCTCCATCTACTATGACCCTTCTAATCTCTTAATTGTTTACTCTAAAAAATGGAAAAGTTTATATATGTTTCCTCTTGCTTCTGCTACAGACCACGGAGCAAGAGTTTTGTATCATTTTTGAAGTGTAGGATCTTTATGCACAAGGAAACACAATGTACAGTTTCCTCTTTGTATATGTTTTTTATACTATGCTGACTGTTATTATATCCAACTATGCTATTGTAATCTTTACACTTCAATAAAGCTTGTTAAAAAAAAATAAAAAAAAAAAAATGCTGTAATGAGATAGAGCGTTGTATTATGGCACTGTTGCTTGCATATAACTATGTGTTTGAGCCCTGCAAAGGATTCAAATAGATTGAAGTCAATTTGATAACAGAAGAATACTGAAAAGTATGTTAAAATTGCATGAACTGCCTGAGCCATGAAGGTTTAATATTGACCTTCATGTCTGTTTAATTTTTTTCCAAATGCTGTACCCTATCCCAGAGGAAATCACACACAATATGCCCAGCTCCCAGGAGTATTCTGCAAAGAGGCTAAATTACTATATATGGTAATGCTTTTTTATAAAAAAAATCTAATGGAAGCTATAGGTCTACATTTATCAAATTGTGGTTAGAAAATTGTACCTGTAATGCCTATCAAAATGAGCAATGGAATATATTCTCTTATGAAAAAGTGATGCCCATTGAAAGTACATTTTCATTTGTGCACTGAGAATAGCTATCCTTTGCCATGTCTGTATGGTTTCAATCATATTTTGTCTGGGTGCCAATCAGATTTATCAATCCGTGGATGAATATACTCACATTCAATGTGACAGCTCGAGCGGTACTGTTCATTAGCAACCTGTGAGATTATACATTCCATACCAGACACATGCTCAAATCTATTTAACAAAAGAAGACTGATGAGGTGTCAACAAAATGTAGAATATCAGAGGGTTCCAGTGGTGAGACACAGGTGACGGTTGCCATATGCCTTTCTTTATACAAAACTAGGGTTTCTTACTTCTACTGACTCTGCAAGTGAATGTGGGCTACGAACACTCAGATTCAGGTTTACTTATCTGGAGAAGACTTAGCTACAATTATGGCATTTTCAGTTGGCACCCTGTCACTTCACGCACTTATTCTACTAGCAAAGATGACACATTTGACAGATGGCATCATTCAGATCTTTAGCTTTATGATTAATTTGATAATGTTCATGTATGATATAAAGATTCACTGTTTTCTTTTAAACATGCTTTTTGATGAAATCCTAGCAAATAGATTAGTCATTCTGGAATTCATCTTGTTTGTTTTTTGATTGTTTGGACTATGTCTGTTCTTTACTCTTGTTGGTTTGTTTGTGGCAGGTACCTATTTCTCATATATTTTACATATATATATATATATATATATATATATATATATATATATATATATATATATATTATGCAGAGTATAACATTAATATAAAATATTAATATAAAATTAATATAATATTAATGCAGTGCAGTATATTTTTTCATGGAAAGTTGTCCTATACTGTACATAGTTTTTTTTAAAAAAATGCTGTAATTGGTTAGAGCATTGTATTATTGCACTATTGATTGCACTATTTTGGCCATATTATGTTATCTCTATAATACAGTACTGTGTCAATTTTTTTACAATAATTAAACAGCTTGACAGTATCCATACTTCTTAATTGTTCAGTTGCCATGACTACAGACTCAAAGATACATTGGCAGGATCAGCTAACTGTAGGTTTGGATTTATATGACGTCTGCCAAATACATGAGATTTAGTCCAGTTGCTCTTTTCTAACATCTATTTAGAAATGGTGACAAAGTAAGGCAAAAGTACTTGTTCCAAACTTATGTGTAAAACGTTAAGGGACCAACATGTTTTTTTACATTTATGTCTTTAAGACTTGTATAAAATGATAGAGATTAATCATAGACACTTCAAGAACATTACTGGAAAAATGTTTTGGATTTTGACTGATTAAAGAAAAAAAGTTCCATTTGTATAGTATGTTGTTTACATAACTACAGATCTATATACACAAACAAATAAACAAGTTGAGAACTCAAACATGGAATGCTAAAATGCTCTATTTGCACATTTTGTGTGAAAAATATGTTTTTTTAAAGTTTATAAGTGTTTGAATTATTGTCTTATTATTCATCTCCCTCTGTTTCATAAAAATATGTAGTTATGTGCAGCCATGAAGCAGAGGAATGTTAATTCTACTGAGAGTCGATAGAAGGATAGAACAAATGCGTATACAGACATAATTGTTTTACAATTGATCAAATAGTTTCATAATATATTAAAACTGTTATTTAAAATGTATGAATGACAGACTAATAAACAAAATTGTTTTAAGCACATAAACAAAACTAGGTGACACAGAAAGCTTGTAAGGATTCAAAGTCATAAGTGAGGTAGAAATAATGTGTTAACCAAATTCTTAAACTCTAGATCAACAACTTTGGCTAGATTACACAATATTGGTAAAAATAGCTTTGATACAGGAAAAAGTAACATTTATGTTTTGTTAAGTAAATCCCTTGTGCTTGCTATGTCCGTGTGGTTGTGACCGCTTGCTATATAATATAAAGTTGTAGGAATTTGTAGTTTCAAGGGGTTTCAGTCACACATGTTGCGTACGTAACCATAGCAACATTGCCCCAGTGGCTACAAGTCTCTTTTCACACCATTTTGACTACCTATATTAGAGTCGGTGTCAGGTAGCTACAGGAGCAACGTTGCCTTAGCAGTTTTAAACAAGAATCATTTTACCTTCCCTCGTTTTCCTTTGTTTCAAGAAATAGTGACCTGTTTGTATTTTTAAAAAAGAACAGTTACACTTGCAATAGCATCTTATTAGATATATAAATAAATAAATACATAAATAAAACTTTCTTAATTTTTTTTTTTAAATAATTAGCAAATAATTTAGACATGTTTATCTCTGGCTCCTCTACAAGCGCTCTTGGTACTTTGCTATTGCTACCATTTGTAGAAAGTAAAGTTTAATGGCTCATAATTTGCTACTTGTAGCTAGTGCTAGTACAAAGCTCTAGACACAGGTAGCCAACGTCGTGTAATCCAGCCCTTTGTACTCACCATAAGTGATATTCATTAAATACCTTCATCAACCTTATTCCAGGACATCAAAAACATTTGAAACACCCATTTTGGCCAGTTTTGTGCAGCATTTATTGGCTTTTCACACATTTACAAAGCTCTCAATAACAACATTTTTCAATCTGATTTTTTTTTTTTTAAAGATAAAAGAGATTGGAATAAAAATAGAGGAAATAATTGTGAATATTTGACGTACAATTATCAACTCCAGGGCATGGCATACAAAGGCTTACAATCTATGTAAAATAGTTTATAATCAATTATGTTTTTATCATACTACTTTAGCATGAAAACATAGATTTAAAGGAACAGTAAAACTCATAATTTAAAGGAACTGTAAAGTAAAAATTAAAGTTACATAATTCAGACAGAGCATACAGTTTTAAACATTTCAATTTACTTCTAGTATCTAATTTGCTTTGTTTTCTTGGTATCCTTTGTTGAGGAGTAAACATTGGTAGGCTGATAGGAGCTTAGGACTGTGCACATGTCTTTAGCAGCGGCCTATGCAACTATGTATTACTTTGCCATAAACATTGGTGCAAACACTGCTGCCAGGTGGCTAAAAACATATGTACACGCCTGTTCTCAGCTAGGGTTACTCTTTAAAGGGATGCTAAACCCATTTTTTTTTTCTAATTTACTTACATTTTTCTTTATTCACTTGCTATCTTTATTTGAAAAAGCAGAAATGTAAGGTTAGGAGCTGACCCATTTTTGATTCAGCACCTAGGTAGCATTTGCTGATTGGTGGCTACATTTAACCACCAATCACCAAGAGCTACCTAGGTGCTGAACCAAAAATGGGCCGGCTCTTAAAGGAACACTAAACTCAATTTTTTTTCTTTTGTGATTCAGATAGAGCATGCGATTTTAAATAACTTTCTAATTTACTCCTATTATACAATTTTCTTCGTTCTCTTGCTGTCTTTATTTTAAAAAAGAAGGCATCTAAGCTAAGAAGCCAGACCATTTTTTGTTCAGTACCTGGACAGCACTTGTTTATTGGTGGGTGAATTTATCCACCAATCAGCAAAAATGGTCCGGCTTCTAAACTTAAATTCTTGCTTTTTAAATAAAGATACCAAGAGAATGAAGAAAATTTTATAATAGGAGTAAAATAGAAAGTTGCTTAAAATTGCATGCTCTATCTGAATCAGGAAAGAAGAAAATTGGGTTCAGTGTCCCTTTAAGCTTACATTTCTGCTTTTTCAAATAAAGATAGCAGGAGAACAATGAAAAATTGACAATAGGAGTAAATTAGAAAGTTGCTTAAAATTGCATGCTGTATCTGAATCATGAAAGGAAAAAAATGGATTAAGTATCCCTTTAACAAAGGATACCAAAAGAATAAAGCACAAATGATAATAGAAGATAATTATAAAGTGGTTTGCAATTCCATGCTCTATCCAATCCATTTAAGTTTAATTTTTAGTTTACTGTCCCTTTAAATAAATTGTAACACAAAATGTTTGGCTGACTGATACTTATACTAATATGGTGTGATTTTACAGATTTATACTGGTAGATGGGAAAAAATCCATGTTCTTTAAGGGGCATGGGATTGTAATGTAAAATATATTGCCTCCCCCCCCTTTCTTATAGTTTAAGCACTTGGAAATGATAGGTTTTTCAGTTATGTTCCCTTTTTTCATGTTATAAAATATACGTTGAAGAAAAACTACATTTCTTTTTATTATCTTAGTTCTTCTCGAAATGATGTCAGGTTGTGCTGTATGGTATATAATACAATATAAATAAATTCCTATTAAATATACAGCATAGAGACACAAATATCCTGAGTCATTTTCCCTTGACTATTATTTGGATAATTTATTTACATGACCAAATTTATGACTGAGGGATACAGAGTTTAAATGCCTTGATTTGTATTATGATGCTAATTAAAATAGCAAAACAATGCAAACAAAGTTCCCAACCTTATTCTATTTATTACAGAATAGATAATGCGCTCTGTATCCCTGTGATAAGTAAATCAGAGAACAGGAAGTGGGAGATCAACAGCCTGCACATTGTGGGCCTGTAATTGGTGATGAATGTGTTTCGGTCAATAGCATATATATGGGTTTAAAGATGCCATTTCTCATGCTGGCCAACAAGGCTCTTATAATATATCAATTAATGTAAAGGCTTCCAAGTGCAGACACAGAGGAATTTGCTTATTTGTCCTCAATAAATAAATTACTATCTGTGTTACTTCCTTAATATGTTCTCAGGAATGGCATCCAAATGACAGCAAGTGATGATTCAGGCAAAACAACAGCAACAAAAAAAATCTCATTTTCAGAGCTCACTTGATGAAAAGAGAGATTTAGAGGCTTTTCTACATTAGCTTTTATATTTATATTTTCCAGGCTTATGCTAATCTGAGTAGCTTAGTGATAGACCAGCTGTTTTTTATTGAAGATGAGACTTGAACATCTGTGTACGAAACATATTGGCCAGATGCATTTCACACACTATGTCTTCTATTTGTCCCTAAAATACATGAATGACAGTTTTTTTTACCACTGGGAATACACCAAGCTATGCATTAACTTTTCTGTCTGCCATAAATGCATAATGAAGATGAAATGATTACCCTTAGCTTGTTTAAAATAAATATATTTCTCTTATTCACTAAATTGGGCTGTTGGAATGGTGGTATTCATTTATATTACAGAGGTGATAAGAGACCTACAGAAAAGTTCACTGGATATGAGGTACACATAGTGATCTAATGGATTCCAGATACCAAACACAACAAATTAAACATATCTAAAGGAGAACTCAGTGCATTGTATACATATATATATCTATACAGTATATATATATATATATATATATATATATATATACACACAACAATATAAAAAACATTGGACAAATCTAGTTTTCCCATTTATATTTCACAAATTCACTTATATGTAAGGTTTATCTCTTTTTTTAAATGGTCAACAATGCTTTGGTTGTTCATGATCCCAGATGATGGTGTCTATGAGGGATATTTATCAAGCCATCAACCGCAAATACGCTGGAATTCTGCAGCATAATTGTGGCAAGCCTGATTCAACCCATTTATCAAAGCCTACAGACCGGCAAAAGTTGAAATTTGTGACGTAACATACAATCCGCCATTCTCAATCCGACACAGATCGATGCTTACGTCATTACAGATGTTTCGAATACAAATTCGGTACTATCTGACAACTTTTGCAAGTTATCAAACTTCTAACAGGTACGCTCGCCACTATTCCGGCCCAGCGTACCTGGTTTTCAATCCGCCACCCTGGAGGCCGCGGATGCTATAGGAATCAATGGGAGTCTGAAACCAGCGAACGCTTATGTTCGATGCTGCCAGATATCCCATTGATTTCTATGATAGAAAACAAATTACATTTACACCTAGTCTAAACACCCCTAATCTGCCGCCCCCGACATCGCCACCATCTACATAATGTTATTAACCCCTATCCCGCCGCTCCCCAACACCGCCGCAACTAAATATATTAACCCATATCCCGCCGCTCCCGGAGCCCACCAAAACTAAATAAATGTATTTACCCCTATCCCTCCACTCCCGGAGCCCACTGCAACTAACTAAAAGTATAAACCCCTATCCCTCCTCTCTCGGAGCCCACCACAACTCTAATAATCCCATTGATTTCTATGATAGAAAACAAATTACGTTTACACCTAGTCTAAACACCCCTAATCTGCCGCCCCCGACATCGCCACCACCTACATAATGTTATTAACCCCTATCCCGCCGCTCCCCGACACCGCCGCAACTAAATAAATGTATTAACCCCTATACCGCCACTCGAGGAGCCCACCGCAACTAAATAAATGTATTAACCCCTATCCTGCCGCTCCCGGACCCCTCCGCAACTAAATAAATGTATTAACCCCTAAACCCCTGGCCTCCCACATCACTAACACTTACTAAACCTATTAACCCCTAAACCAGCCCCCCACATTAAGCTATTAACCCCTAAACAAGCCGCTAACTTTACTACTTTATTAAATATTAACTCATCCTCTATCTTATAATAAATTTAAACTTACCTTTAGAGTTAAAATAAACTATATTAAACTACTAATTAAGGTGGGCGGAGCCGGCCGGGAATGAACATGGCCGCATTCTTTTAGAGCTCCGGTACAGCCTAAGCCAGGGACATTATAACGGGGGCTTTATTCCCCATATCCAACTTCGAAAAACATGGATTGATGCCACAGAACAAGAGGGACATGAGATGACAGCATAACTCTCTTCACAGCTATACTCCAGACGCGCACAACCTGGGACAGAACTCCGGCCTGTTATCTACACAGCCTGAGTGGCGCAGCTGAAAAAAAAAAAACGGCACCCGACGGAGTGAAAGACTACTCTTAGACTTTGAGATCCTCACCAACCTAGAGAGAGCTACGTGAGTACCCCACAGGGGAGAGACTTTGCCACACTTCAAAACCCCTTGTGTTAGCTCTCTAAAACCGATCAACTGCCCATAACCTCAAAGTTAGTTTCACAGAGACCCATGTGGCTAACCCCGGGCGATATAACATACCTTTATAGACTTTGCCCTAAAGTTTTCCACACTCACTGTGAACGACCCTCTTATGAGGGATCAGGGAAAGTGTTTCCACTACCGCCAGTTTATTCAGTGTTGGCCGTGAGCGCACCGCAGACCCTTAAAGTACCGAGTATAAAAACTCGTGACGCAGCCATGGCGGCTAGAAGCAAAAACAAAAGGTGACAAACCCACAAAACACCTCACAGCACAAGGCAACAAATTTAATGCTTTCTTTAAAACTTTAGAGGGCTCCCTTCCTTGCGTGGATGACCCATCTACAGCTGACATACAGGACAGGCCGGAGGAGACCCCGTTGGGGCCAGAAAACCACTCAACCCTAGTTACAAAAGCAGACCTCAGCTTGTTACCTACAAAGGACGATCTTTCTAACTTTATTAATCAAGTTAACAACACTATCAAAGAAGGGTTAGCCAGTGTAAAACGGGAGGTTAATGCTCTAGGTCACAGAGTCATGCAGCTGGAAGAACAGTATGAAGAAACCTCCAAAACATCTGATAACATGGCGATGGCACTTGAACAACAGAGCTCCAATATTCTACAACTACAGGCCCAAGTAGAAGATCTGGGCAACAGGGGTAGGCGACAGAACTTACGTATTAGAGGAGTCCCTGAGCAAATCCTACCCCCCCCAAATATCATCTTATTTGCAAAATTTGTTCAAATACCTGTTGGAACTAAGGGCCGAAGAAAACATCCCAATTGATAGGGCCCATAGGGCTCTCAGAGCTAGACCACCTTCCTCAGCGCCCCCTAGAGACATCATACTATGTTGTCACAGATTTTCTGACAAAGATAGAATCCTACAAGCTGCTAGGAAGAAATCCCCTATCCGGTTTGGCGAAGACTTGAACCAAGTTTATACAGATCTAAGTGCGTTAACTCTAGCCAAACGTAAAGAAGCAAGATATCTGACCCTACACCTGCAAGATCTCGACATTCAGTACAAATGGGGATTCCCATTTGCCATCAAAGTCAATAAAGGGGACAAAATCTACACCTATAAGGATGCTGACGATCTGGAAGAATTTTGCCGTCAGCTGGACATTCCACAACCCTCCTTACCATCACTGAAAGATAAGGACAGTGCCTCCAAATCACAGCTTAACCTACCTCCAAGACCACAAAGACCTGAGTGGACAACAGTTCCGAAAAAGAAAAGAAACACCAATGCAGCCCAGCAGAACTCAGCCGGGGTTGCCTCTGAACCACCATGAAAAGCTCCTGGCTGTGAGATCACGGACCCGCTCTAACTATATTAACAGGACTGTGGTAACATTGAATAGACATTATAATCATAAAGTTATTAGTCCTACATATATAGAATCCCATCACTTCAAGACCACTGTAGCGCCATAGTCATAGCTCTTTTGGACATACAAGTTCCCCCTTCCCCTTGTTTTGCGCACTTTAAGAAATTATTGTATTATAAACCCTGTCCCCTGGCTAGGCCCACCTAGTATTTAATTGCTAGTTTACCCCCCCACCTACTTAGGGAGTAAATGTGTTATTTCCTCCTGAGTAATAGAGTTGAAATCCCCAACTCAAAATTGATTGTTATGCTATATGTTGAAAATGCTATGTTCCAGTTAAGTTTGTTTCTCACTCTCACTTCTTCTTCCTCCCCAGTCGCATTGCTAGGTGCTTCCATCTCTCTTTTGACCACCATTCACAGGTTTGCTACACCTCCCCATGACAGTTCTTTTCAGGTAAGACCACAAATTCACTTTCACTTAAACCACACCCAGGTCCCATTATGACTGACAAGACATTAGTTATCTTATCACAGAATGTTAAGGGCCTCAACTCGCCTACTAAGCGATCCATAGCTCTTAGAAGCTTCGCAAGGCAGCCTGACTCTATCGTGTTTATCCAAGAGACCCACTTCCTGAAAGATGTAGAACCCAGATTTACTTCAAAACAGCACCCCCTATGTTACCTCAACTCCCTACACACTAAAAAGAAAAATGGCGTAGGTATATTAATACACAAAAATCTACAGTTTAACCTTGTAAACCAAATTGCGGATGAAGAGGGTAGAATCCTAATTCTGGTAGGCTCCCTCTTTAACAACCCAGTGACCCTGGTGAATGTTTACGCCCCCAACTCTAACAAATCCACATTCTTCCACCGCCTATTAAAATTAGTGACAGAGAACAAGAAGGGCACTTTAATACTGGGAGGGGACATAAATACAGCTCTAGACCCAAGACTAGATAATTCAAACAGAACGGGACTGGCAAGGAACAGACCTCCCAACGCCATATATAATTGTTTCTCCCTGTTGGGTCTCATAGATATTTGGAGAGTACAGCACCCGACTCAAAAAAACTACACCTTCTATTCCCATCCTTGGTCGGTTTACTCAAGGATAGATTACATATTAATTGACAAGAATCATCTATCTATTGTCAAATACTCGTCCATTCAAGTCACCCCATGGTCAGACCACTCTCGAGTAGAGATCGAGTTGTTGTGGCCTAACCACCCAATCACACAGTTTGTGTGGAGATTGGATGACTCCCTTCTCCGCACCCACCCCCCCATCAAGAAATCCCTAGAGAAATCCTTAATGGAATACTTTCAATTCAATGACTCTCCAGAAACTAGTATCAGTACAATTTGAAGAGGACATATAACAAAGAAGTGGAGTCCTTAACAGCTCAACTCGCTGCCCTAGAACTCCGACACAAAAATACCCTGTCAGACATAACCCTTTATAATCAAACAGTGACAGTCAGGCAGGACCTCAATAAAATATTATTGAAAGAAGCCCAGAGAAAGGCCCTCAACATCAGGAAACTATACGCATATGAGGGCAACAGAGCAGGCCCCTTGTTAGCTAAACTTCTGAGAGCTCAAACGAGCAAAAGCCAGATACAAAAACTGACCTCTGCTACTGACCACTACATTTACGATAACAAGCAGATTGCGAATTGCCTCAGTCAATTTTACGCCAAATTGTATAACCTTGAGGCCCCCGCCACCCCCGACCACTTAGAACACATGCAGTCTTACATTGACGCAGCCAATATAGCTAGACTAGACACCCTACAGAGGGACGCGATGGAAGAGCCAATATCCATAGGAGAAGTGACCAAAGCGATACGTAATTTACCTAAAGGAAAGGCGCCTGGCCCTGATGGCTTCTCAAATACTTACTATAAATCTTTTGTTCACATACTAGCCCCACTCCTCACTAAACTGTTCAACACACTGGACGAGAACTGCACATTACCAACAGAAATGTTAAGAGCTCACATAGCGGTCATACCCAAACCTGATAAGTACCCTACAAACCCCGGTAGTTATAGACCCATATCCCTCCTCAACACAGACATTAAGATCCTGGGCAAGATTTTAGCGAATCGAATTAATAAATTCCTGCACACCTTAATTCATGCAGACCAGGTGGGCTTTGTCCCAGGGAGAGAGGCCAGGGACAACACCATTAGAGCATTTACCCTTGCATGCCTAGCCAAACAACAGGATATCCCCTCGGTCTTGATCGCGACGGATGCAGAAAAAGCGTTCGACCGCATAAACTGGAACTTCCTAAGGAAAACTCAAATAGCACAAGGTTTTGGCCCTAAAATGATAACCCGAATCTTTAGCTTATATTCCTCCCCCACAGCGCAGGTCAGGGCAAACGGGATGCTATCTGACTCCTTTAGTATACAAAATGGCACCAGACAGGGCTGCCCATTGTCACCCATCTTATTTATCCTTTCCATAGAAGTCCTAGCCACCTTTATTCGACAAGACACAGATATCGACGGAATCCAAATTGGCCCACATAACTTCAAAATAGCTCTATATGCCGATGATGTGCTATTCACACTATCAAACCCCCTCTCCTCGATTCCAAAATTATTTACACAACTTGACACTTTTGGCAAATACTCCGACTTTTTGGTCAATAAACAAAAATCAGAAATCCTAAATATCTCCCTCACACAAGAGGACCTGGGGGCTGTGGTGGAAATCTGCCCTCTGACATTACAACATAAATCACTTAAATATCTAGGTATCCAGCTGTCCCCCAACATTCCCCAACTCTTCGACGAAAACTACCTGGCCCTCTCCCGACGAATTCATCAAGACCTTCAGACCTGGTCGGCTAAGCCCCTCACGTGGTGGGGGCGCACACAAAGCATCAAAATGACAGTCTTGCCCAGGATCTTATATCTATTCCAAGCTCTTCCAATACCCGTCCCTAGATGGTACACCTCCCGTTTACAAAACCACATTAACTCATTTATATGGGGTAGAACCAAACCCAGAGTCCAAAGGAATACTATGTACAGATCCTATGCAAACGGAGGCCTGGGCTTGCCGTGTATTGCTGACTATTTAGATGCGATTACGTTGCAAAGAATAATCGACTGGCATAGATCTAAAGATTCCAAGGCCTGGGTGGCCATCGACTCCCACATTCTTAAAGTGCCCGATGTGGGTGCCCTCTGCTGGGTCCCTAAAGACCTTAGGCCACCCCAATGTACTGCCATAGCACCCGTCCGTGGAGTCTTTGAATCCTGGGACTCGATACTTCAACGTAGGAAACACATATCAGGTACTCGATCTCTACTCTTCCAAGTTCCCATCAATGCTGAGTTGACGGGGGGCCTAGACAGGGGTCAACAAAGGACAGGAGAATGGGGTTACACCACTCCTCTTAAAGATTTCATTACACAAGGAAAACTTAAACAACGTGACAACCTGGCGTCAATAGCAGTGGGCAGGTACACAAACTGGCTTAAATATTCGCAACTAGACCACTTCATAGCCACGTCCCCCTATAAACAAGACTTCCTTAGAGACCTTACGCCGTTCGAAAAACACTGCATCTCTGACAGCCCCGTGAGACACTCCCTTTCATTAGCTAGGAAAATCATTCAGACAGACCACTCACACCAACTCCCCCCATACACACAAAAGTGGCACCTAGACCTGGAATCAGATATCCCTGTCGAAGACTGGCAAAAATTTTTCATAAATAACAAAAGAGCCTCAACTTCCCCCCAATCATTGAACTCAACTTTAAAGTATTGATGAGGTGGTACCTCACACCCTCAAGGTTACATTCAATTTATCCTACCACATCAGACCGATGCTGGAGAGGATGCACAGAAAAAGGTAGCTACCTACACATGTGGTGGGCCTGTGCCAAACTACTCCCACTGTGGCACGGGATAGAAAGACACTACCAAACCATACTGTCACAGAACTTTACACTATCACCCGCATAGCATTACTTAACGACATCCCGAATCTACACTGCAAACTCAGACAGACCCTTCTCCAGATAGGTCTAACAGGGGCCAAGGCCCTGATAGCCCTCCACTGGAAATCCTTATATATCCCAACCATCACAGACTGGTCAAATAAAATAGCAGACCTGTTAACCCTAGAGGAATTTGGCTACGCCAAACAAAACAAATTGAACTTCCTGGCAGAAGTGCGCTTCCTATGGGAGACCCACCCTCTGTAATGTCAGGGAGCTTAGGACGGACTTGACATCTACGCCCCAACTTCCCACAGCTTCCCACAGCTCTCACTTCATCCAATGCCTTCTGAACCACACTACACCAAGTCAAACGACTCGATCACAACACGACAATACCCAACCGTATCACACACCATGACCTAGACTCTGTCCGCCCTGGGACCCTACATGAAACTAACCAATTCCCAATGCACAGACTTTTCACACTCCATAACGCTGGATCTTCCACACTCAGAACCATCATGCCACGGTGGAGCGCCTGAAGAGCTGACCCTCATCCCCTCCCCTCATACCTTCCTCTTTTCCTTATCTTTCCCCTCTTTTCTCGCCCGCATACCGGGCCACTATCTTGTCCAAACTACAGAATCCAGAATTAGCTACTTACCCCCCCCCCCCAGAGGGTTCATTATTATGCCATGTCTTTCTGGTACCTGTAACTGTTTCTGTGTTAATAGTGTGAATTATTGATTGATTGTCAGCCGTTCTAACTTGATTAAAAACTCTTAATAAAAAAAAACAAAAAACAGAAGTTACAGCATTTCAAAAAAAAAACAAAAAAAACTACTAATTAACCTACCCTAACTATTATCCTACAATTACATTAAACTATATTAAACTATTAAATAACCTGCCCTAACTATTATACTAAAATTACATTAAACTAACAATTAAATTAACTATATTACATATTTAAAAACCTAACTCTACTCAAGTTATTTAAAGCTACTATAAAGAATTACTGTTACAAAAAATAACTAAGTTAAACAAAATAAAAAACACTGTTACACAAAATAAAAAACACTAAGTTACACAAAATAAAAATAAATGATCAATTATTTAAACTAATTACACCTAATCTAATAGCCCTATCAAAATAAAAAAGCCCCCCCCCCCCCCCAAATAAAAAAACCCCTAGCCTACAATAAACTACCAATGGCACTTAAAAGGGCCTTTTGCGGGGCATTGCCTCAAACAAATCACCTCTTTCACCTGTAAAATAAAATACAAACACCCCCCAACAGTAAAACCCACCACCCACACAACCAAACCCCCCAAATAAAAACCTATCTAAAAAACCTAAGCTCCCCATTGCCCTGAAAAGGGCATTTGTATGGGCAATAAACCCTTAAAAAAGCCTAACACTAACCCCCGAAGATCCACTTACAGTTTTCGAAGACCGGACATCCATCCTCATCCAAGCGGCAGAAGTCCTCAGCAAAGCCGGCAGAAGTCTTCATCCAAGCGGGCTGAAGTCTTCATCCAAGCGGGCAGAAATCTTCATCCAGGCGGCATCTTCTATCATCATCCATCCGGCGCGGAGCTGCTCCATCTTCAAGACATCCGGCACGGAGCATCCTCTTCTTACGACGTCTCTTGAAGAATGAAGTTTCCTTTAAATGACGTCATCCAAGATGGCGTCTCTTACATTCCGAGTAAGACCGAGGGGCAAGACAGGTGGACGCAATCTTCCTGCGTCGTTGATCTGTGAGAAATATTTTCATGGACATAGAGTCTATTATTGTGCCCAATGCAAACTGTAAGATTTTTTTTTCCATAAGGGGCAAGTGTCTCCCTTTCTTCAATAGCTCTTTTAATTGGGATATTATCATTTAACTTATTTTTTTGCATTTAACTTTATTATTAGTTATTTGCAGATATGGAGCCTTGTAATTCTGTCCCTAAATCTGCCTTTAAAGCTGGGTCATTTGAACATTTTACTACCAGTATTAAATGTTTATTTTGTTATATGCTAAGGTATTTCCTTCAGCAATATTATGCAATAAATGTAATGCATTCTGTCCATTATTACTACTGTTATTACTTCAAAGGGTATTATTGCTCCTTCTTCAATATACTTCTTTTTCTCCTTAAATTATGAAATTCACTCAAACAACAGTTGTGAAATTAAGGTGAGCATGCCTCTTTCAACTAAGAGTAAAAGGTCAGTTCAGAATTTACCTTCTTCTAGTTCATAGCCTGCTAAGGTTAATGTTTCCAATTATGAGGCTGCTGTGTCCTCAGAGTGGGTGTTTATTCTTTGTTGATCAAGAGTCTTACTCTGATCATTTTACTGACATCCTTTTATTTAATTTTATGTAAACTATATTCATTCTCTTTTGATGGGCATTTTTGCTCTCTTACTTACTTTAAAGGTTACATAATCTTGAAGGTAGGTATTCCTCTTATTTCTTCTCAAGGCTTCCATTATTTAACTTTTGGATGCTAGTCCCAACATGCTTGGGGCCATTTTTACTCTGGCTATTTGTTCTAGCATTTTTTTTTTAAGATAATTCTTCCTTTATATTCCCTTTAGTTAAGAAGTTTATTTCCTACCTTAGGGTTTTTTTTTGCAAGCAAGTTATATTTTCAGTCCAGTGATATCTATTGCATATGTGGTTGTCTGGTCAGTTTTCTTTTGATTCTGCCAGTGAGATGCTTTTTTGTTGTCACTTATTAATGCTACAGTATGTTTATCTTATAGTTAGAATCTTATCTGCTGACATGATTTCTAATTACAGATTTTTTTTATCTATTTCTTTACAGAGAAATATTTTATTTGGTTCTGGTTTGGATTTCCATTATTTATATGGTGTCTGGGGTTAAGGAGCCTTTCTTCCTCAGGAATAGCAGTCCAAGTGTATATTTTAAGATCAGATTTGCGTTCTGTCCCTTTCATCAGAACAGGGCTCAGAAAAAAAAATTCCACCTAGTATCAGAGTTCTTCTGTTTCCGTCAGGAAATAATAGAACAGTATTTGCTAAATATTTCAGTGCCCATTACTGGATTTGAGCTCTATACCCTCTGCTTGCAAGGCTGCAAAGCTAGATACCAGGCCAATTTATTTGCTCTTAGGAATGCTGACAGTGCCCAAAAGTTGAACTGGAACAGGCCTAAGCAATTTAAGATCTTATCCCCATCCAGGTTTGCATGTAGGTGCAGCCCTCGATTGAGATGCTTTGGTAGGGGGAAGGTTACTCTTTTTTTCAGGAAGCTTGGTTTTAGTCTGTTCAGGTTCCTTCAATTCTTAATATAGTCTCAATGATATCAAATCATTTTCAGACCAAGGCCTCACAAGGGAGGGTTTTTTCTGTTTTATGTTCCTAGGAACTCTGTAGGCTCAGGTAGATGGGATTTCCAACATATTCATTTTTTGTAAGAAGAAACTTTCAGATCTATTCTGATCTAGGAACTTTGAATATGTTTCTCAAGTTCCTACATTCCAAATAGAAACTATTTATACTTTGAACTGTGTCTGTGGATGCTCTGGTAGTTCAGTGGTCATTCTCGCCAGCCTATATTTTTTACACATCTGGTCTTTTATTCCAGGGTGATTGCTAAGATTTGGCAGGAAGAGCTTTAGTGATTCTGTTTTGCTCCATCTTGTTCCTGCTGTATTTGGTATGCAGATCTGGTTCTGTTATCTATTTCCTCTTCTTGGCTACTTTTTTTTGCATCCAGACCTTCTATTTTAAGGTCCTTCTTTCTATCCGGATTCTAGTTCTCTTGGCTTTATGGCATGGAGATAAAATCAGAAATCTTTTGAACTACTTGTTCAGTTATTGAGTTTCTAATACAGGATTGTAAGTCTGTGATGAGGGGAATTGTTATTTAAAGGTCTGGAAGCCCTTTATTTCTTGATATTGTAATATATTTTATTTCTTGGCATTCTTTTTGAATTTCTAGATTTCTTGCTATTTTTACAGGAGATTTGGATAATGGTTTATCTACCAGTTCTTTTGAAAGTTAATTTCTTTGTCCTTTTTATTTATATTCTGTAAGAAGATTTCTACTCTTTCTGACATTCATGGTTTAGTTCTAGCCTGGCCTAGAAGTAAGCCTTTTATTATTCAATGTTTTCAACCTTGGCACCTTTATTTGGTCTTGAGGATTTTGCAGGTTCCTCCTTTTGGGCAAGTGCATCAGGTGGATATTAAATTTCTTTCTGCAAGGTTTGTTTCTTTTAGCTTATTCATCTATTAAAATAGTTTCTACTCTTATTGTGTTCCTCCTTATCCTATTTTTCTTTAGGATAAGGTTATGTTTTCTGACTATAGAATTTGGGACTTTGCTGTCTCTTCAAGTTCTGTTAGAGCTTCTTAGTGTTATGTTGACACTACTTATGTTTTCAGGCAATCTTTTGTTTGTTTCTTTTTGCTTGTTCTAGGAAGTTCAGAACATTTCTGCTGTTTCATATAAACAGATTAGACCCACGGCGTGCGGCTGCATCAGACCCGGAACCAAACAAGGTAAAGGTCATCTAATCCGGAGCGATCCAAGCGGAGTGCCATAGCTGCGGTTAATCAGACTGCCAGTAAAGCTTCACAGAAAGAAGAAAGTTGCAGGCACTACTCAGTGTGTTGATTAAAAAATAATCCTATGATTAAGCGCCACTAGAGGGCGCAAATTGCATCAAGCCTTTACCCTCCTGTCTTTTTGTCTGCCATTTTCATGGACCATGTTTTTTCCTTTTCACAATAAAGGATTATTTTTTAATCAACACACTGAGTAGTGCCTGCAACTTTCTGATGTCTGCTGCTTCTTTGGCTTCTTGGTTCAAGCTTTTGATTCATATAGTTTTCTTGGAGGCAGATCACCTAGATGGCTTTCTGCTCATTTTGTTTTCAGACCAGTTGCCACTGTTTTTAGAAGGTTTTATCAGTGGTACATTTTTTTGCTAGTTAGCTATTTGATCTTTTATGCATATTTTTTCTACCATTTAAACTTCTTTCTTCTTCTGAGGCAGCCTTTAGTAAGGTATCCTTTCAGGCAGTTGTCTCAGGTTGATTTATTTTTGCCTATTGGTTATTTTTATCTTTTCTGTTATTACTCGTGGATTCCACAGCTTGGATATTTTTTCCCAGGAGTAATGGATTCTAGACCCCACACTGTTTTTTTCCAGATAGTTTTTTTTAAAATTTTTGCTCACATCTTTTTTCCCTGCTCCTATTTTGTTGGCTCTTATTACATTTACTTCCTTTTTTGTGCTTGGCTATATGTTACACTGAGGAACTGGTGATGGGAAGGGTTTTATAGAGTTCTTGAAATATTTGCCTCCTCCTAGTGGTAGGGAAGAGTAATTCCCAGGAGTAATGGATTGTTGACTCTAACCACCATGAAAGAAATAACTATATTAGGTAAACATAAATTATTTTATTGTAAAATAAGTCAAGATTTGTACTGTCAGTTTTGTGTCATACTTAATGGGATACTGTACTCAAAAATATTCCATCATCCATATAAAATTGCAGTATTTTAAAATTATGAATTAAAAGTAGTTTAAATGTTATTTTAAACTAATATAGACATGTTATCCACTGCATTCTATTGAACACTTGATAATTATCAGGGCTTTCCATATTGGGCAAGCAACTGACACTCAAAGGTCACGCTTTGCAGCTCACATGACATGGCCAGTCAGCTAATCAAAAACTGCAGTCTTAGGCACCTGCCTGTGACTAGTCATTTTCTGCTTGGTAACAGCAATCTTTGCTACCACTATCTATATAGGTGTGTGCATATGTGTTTATGTATTTATATGTGTATTTGTATATCTACAGACTACTACTATATATATATATACATATAAACAGATAATTACATATCTACACACATAGGATATATATATATATATATATATATATATATATATATATATATATATATATGTGCATTTGGAGCCTTTTGCAGTAACTATGAAAAAACATATTTATGCAATAATTTTTAATAAAGGTTTTAACTACTATACATATTTTGCATGTTCTATGTTTTCTTTAAAATAGATTCCTATTTATATCTGTGTATATCTATACCTACATATAATTATGTATGTATATATATATATATATATATATATATATATATATATAGGTTTAAATATATATTTGTGCAAAAAAAATCATAAATACTTATAAATATGTATTTAAGAATAAATAGAACATATTCTTCTATGTGATGAACATTGGAATGGGAAATATTCATATTTTCATTTCTGGTTAACACACATGAGAATATGAGATCGGCTTTGCGTGCGAGTAAGGTGTTTCCCCCCCACTTTTTTTCCTACATTGACTTCTATGAGGGAATGCATGAACACGCAAATGTGCATGTGATATTCTACCTATGGCTTTTTGTGTTCCTTGGGTTAGTGCACGTTGGAAAACAGTTTACTTTCAACTCAGCAAAAAGCTTTCTTCTAGCGTTAACGGCCCATAGCAAGTTAGAGTCAGTTATGACAAGATCTAACTAATAAGTTGTTGCTTTTAAAGGGATATAAAACACTACCGGCTAGATTTAGAGTTGGGCGGTAGCCGTGAAAACCAGTGTTAGAGGCTCCTAACGCTGGTTTTAGGCTACCTCCGGTATTTGGAGTCACTCAAAATAGGGTCTAACGCTCACTTTTCAGCTGCAACTTTTCCATACCGCAGATCCCCTTACGTCAATTGCGTATCCTATCTTTTCAATGGGATTTTTCTAACTCCGGTATTTAGAGTCGTGTCTGAAGTGAGCTTTAGAAATCTAACGACAAAACTCCAGCCGCAGGAAAAAAGTCAGTAGTTAAGAGCTTTCTGGGCTAACGCCGGTTCATAAAGCTCTTAACTACTGTACTCTAAAGTACACTAAAAACCCATAAACTACCTATGTACCCCTAAACCGATGTCCCCCCACATCGCCGCCACTCGATTAAATTTTTTTAGCCTCTAATCTGCCGACCGCCACCTACGTTATCCTTATGTACCCCTAATCTGCTGCCCCTAACACCGCCGACCCCTATATTATATTTATTAACCCCTAATCTGCCCCCCACAACGTCGCCGCCAGCTACCTACACTTATTAACCCCTAATCTGCCGACCGCAAAGCGCCGCCACCTACGTTATCCTTATGTACCCTTAATCTGCTGCCCCTAACACCGCCGACCCCTATATTATATTTATTAACCCCTAATCTGCCCCCCTCAACGTCGCCTCCACCTGCCTACACTTATTAACCCCTAATCCACCTCACTAACCCTATAATAAATAGTATTAACCCCTAATCTGCCCTCCCTAACATCGCCGACACCTAACTTCAATTATTAACCCCTAATCTGCCGACTGGAGCTCACCGCTATTCTAATAAATGTATTAACCCCTAAAGCTAATTCTAACCCTAACACTAACACCCCCCTAAGTTAAATATAATTTACATCTAACGAAATTAATTATCTCTTATTAAATAAATTATTCCTATTTAAAGCTAAATACTTACCTGTAAAATAAATCCTAATATAGCTACACTATAAATTATAATTATATTATAGCTATTTTAGGATTAATATTTATTTTACAGGCAACTTTGTAATTATTTTAACCAGGTACAATAGCTATTAAATAGTTAAGAACTATTTAATAGTTACCTAGTTAAAATAATTACAAAATTACCTGTAAAATAAATCCTAACCTAAGTTACAATTAAACCTAACACTATACTATCATTAAATTAATTAAATAAAATACCTACAATTACCTACAATTAAACCTAACACTACACTATCAATAAATAAATTAAATACAATTCCTACAAATAACTACAATGAAATAAACTAACTAAAGTACAAAAAATAAAAAAGAACTAAGTTACAAAAAATAAAAAAATATTTACAAACATAAGAAAAATATTACAACAATTTTAAACTAATTACACCTACTCTAAGCCCCCTAATAAAATAACAAAGACCCCCAAAATAAAAAATGCCCTACCCTATTCTAAATTACTAAAGTTCAAAGCTCTTTTACCTTACCAGCCCTGAACAGGGCCCTTTGCGGGGCATGCCCCAAGAAGTTCAGCTCTTTTGCCTGTAAAAAAAAACATACAATACCCCCCCCCAACATTACAACCCACCACCCACATACCCCTAATCTAACCCAAACCCCCCTTAAATAAACCTAACACTAAGCCCCTGAAGATCATCCTACCTTGTCTTCACCTCACCAGGTATCACCGATCCGTCCTGGCTCCAAAATCTTCATCCAACCCAAGCGGGGGCTGGCGATCCATCATCCGGTGGCTGAAGAGGTCCAGAAGAGGCTCCAAAGTCTTCATCCTATCCGGGAAGAAGAGGCTATCCGGACCGGCAACCATCTTGATCCAAGCGGCATCTTCTATCTGATCGGAACAGCCAATAGAATGCGAGCTCAATCTGATTGGCTGATTGGATCAGCCAATCGGATTGAACTTGATTCTGATTGGCTGATTCCATCAGCCAATCAGAATATTCCTACCTTAATTCCGTTTGGCTGATAGAATCCTATCAGCCAATCGGAATTCGAGGGACGCCATCTTGGATGACGTCCCTTAAAGGAACCGTCATTCTTCAGTTGGACGTCGCCGGAAGAAGATGGGTCCGCGGTGGAGGTCTTCAGGATGGAGCCGGTCGTCATCGGATGAAGATAGAAGATGCCGCTTGGATAAAGATGGTTGCCGGTCCGGATCTCCTCTTCTTCCCGGATAGGATGAAGACTTTGGAGCCTCTTCTGGACCTCTTCAGCCACCGGATGATGGATCGCCAACCCCCGCTTGGGTTGGATGAAGATTTTGGAGCCAGGACGGATCGGTGATACCTGGTGAGGTGAAGACAAGGTAGGATGATCTTCAGGGGCTTAGTGTTAGGTTTATTTAAGGGGGGTTTGGGTTAGATTAGGGGTATGTGGGTGGTGGGTTGTAATGTTGGGGGGGGGGGGTATTGTATGTTTTTTTTTACAGGCAAAAGAGCTGAACTTCTTGGGGCATGCCCCGCAAAGGGCCCTGTTCAGGGCTGGTAAGGTAAAAGAGCTTTGAACTTTAGTAATTTAGAATAGGGTAGGGCATTTTTTATTTTGGGGGTCTTTGTTATTTTATTAGGGGGCTTAGAGTAGGTGTAATTAGTTTAAGATTGTTGTAATATTTTTCTTATGTTTGTAAATATTTTTAAATTTTTTGTAACTTAGTTCTTTTTTATTTTTTGTACTTTAGTTAGTTTATTTCATTGTAGTTATTTGTAGGAATTGTATTTAATTTATTTATTGATAGTGTAGTGTTAGGTTTAATTGTAGGTAATTGTAGGTATTTTATTTAATTAATTTAATGATAGTATAGTGTTAGGTTTAATTGTAACTTAGGTTAGGATTTATTTTATAGGTAATTTTGTAATTATTTTAACTAGGTAACTATTAAATAGTTCTTAACTATTTAATAGCTATTGTACCTGGTTAAAATAATTACAAAGTTGCCTGTAAAATAAATATTAATCCTAAAATAGCTATAATATAATTATAATTTATAGTGTAGCTATATTAGGATTTATTTTACAGGTAAGTATTTAGCTTTAAATAGGAATAATTTATTTAATAAGAGATAATTAATTTCGTTAGATGTAAATTATATTTAACTTAGGGGGGTGTTAGTGTTAGGGTTAGAATTAGCTTTAGGGGTTAATACATTTATTAGAATAGCGGTGAGCTCCAGTCGGCAGATTAGGGGTTAATAATTGAAGTTAGGTGTCGGCGATGTTAGGGAGGGCAGATTAGGGGTTAATACTATTTATTATAGGGTTAGTGAGGCGGATTAGGGGTTAATAACTTTATTATAGTAGCGCTCAGGTCCGCTCGGCAGATTAGGGGTTAATAAGTGTAGGCAGGTGGAGGCGACGTTGTGGGGGGCAGATTAGGGGTTAATAAATATAATATAGGGGTCGGCGATGTTAGGGCAGCAGATTAGGGGTACATAGGGATAATGTAAGTAGCGGCGGTTTACGGAGCGGCAGATTAGGGGTTAATAATAATATGCAGGGGTCAGCGATAGCGGGGGTGGCAGATTAGGGGTTAATAAGTGTAAGGTTAGGGGTGTTTAGACTCGGGGTACATGTTAGAGTGTTAGGTGCAGACGTAGGAAGTGTTTCCGCATAGCAAACAATGGGGCTGCGTTAGGAGCTGAACGCGGCTTTTTTGCAGGTGTTAGGTTTTTTTTCAGCTCAAACAGCTCCATTGTTTTCTATGGGGGAATTGTGCACGAGCACGTTTTTGAGGCTGGCCGCTTGCGTAAGCAATTCTGGTATCGAGAGTTGAAGCTGCGTTAAATATGCTCTACGCTCCTTTTTTGGAGCTTAACGTAGCCTTTATGTGGACTCTCAATACCAGAGTTATTTTTATGGTGCGGCCAGAAAAAAGCCGGCGTTAGCTTTTCGGGTCGTTACCGACAAAACTCAAAATCTAGCCGTACATTTGTATTCGATCATCCCCAGGTCAATATGAATTAATAAAATGCCTAAATACCTTCCATTTTCACTTTTTCTTAATTTCCAAACCTGGGTTCTCTGTTTAACAGCACTTCAGCAGTGCGCACACATACCTATACATGGGCTATTCAATATTATTGATCCCTCAGGCATGTTGATCAGTAGTTACATAATCAAGAAAAAAATATAACAAGGCATTGGTATGCAATTTATTTTATTTGAAATGTGCATGCGATTGGGAGCTCACACAGCCCTCATTAATATGTATATTTCCAGTGACGTCATTGGCCACTATCAAACGAGGAAGACACAACCATTTCAAGGACTGAAATATATGACGTAAACGTAGAAAATAAAGTATATGTTTTTAATATTATAGCAGCTTCATTTCCAAGATGCAGTAAGTGTAATTTACAGAGTATTATTTGCACTTTCAAGTGATATGTTTATTAGCCGGTATTTTTGTAAAGTTTTATAATCCTTTAAGCCACTGGAATTATATATACAATATAACCAGAACATTAAGTTTTTTTACACAGAAAACCTGCGTAGCACTAAAATATGGCCAAAGCAAAAGTAACACATAAGCTAATTGATTCAGCACTGATGATGATGACTGACTAATGTGCGTGGAAACGTTGTGTTTTATCGATTATTAAAAATCAAGACATGCAATTATCATTTTCATTTACTCCTAATGAAGTATTCTAATTAATATTTTTAAAATAGTACAAAATCATAATTACACTTTTATTGCATGTTTTAGTTGTGTACAAATGTCGTAGTTTAAAAGTGTGATTTGAGTTATATTTTGTAACTTTATTAAATCAGGAAATGACTGTGTTTATTATTAAAATATATATTTTGTAAAACATGCTTTACCAGACTAATAGCATGACACATTTTCCTTTAGTTATTTGTGTTATAGTTGACTAGAAAAAAACAGATTCATTTTGTCCTATTTTCGTCTGAGGAACATTTAGTAGTTCACAGAAATGCTTAACGTGCTTCAAATTGACAATACCAGAGAATATAATTCTTTCCCTTACTGCTAATAAAGAAAATGAAAAAGTAAAGAACAATTTCTGCTTGGCCTAAGGTCAGATTGAGATGAGAGATAATAAAATGTAATGATAAGCAACTTCTAGACTGATTAAAATTTTGTCAGGAAAGTTTTTTTTTTTTTTGCTGCATCATTATGGAAACCAATGCAAATAAATAGCTGTGTTTGATCTCAGAAACACTTTATTGATGTGAGAGATTATAAAATTGTCTGAAATTAGTAAGACAAATAATCAACAGAAAAGCATTTTATGGAGTAACTTGGCAAGTTTCTTATCTGATATTAAATGCTACTGTTAATTTATTGGACTGTTTTATTCCTCAGTAACATATAATAATATGCAGATTTTTTGGCCCAAAATGTTGGTAACTGCATCAATACACAACTATAAAATTCCCTTGTGGGAGGTAGATTCACAATGGGTTTGTTTCTTTAAACTGTGATAAATAAAAATGACAATAAAAAAAACCCACAATAATAAATGTGATGAAAAAAAGGATATAGTGATTCAAACGACATAGGAGTTTCAATTCTCAGTATCTCAAAGAAAAAAGAAGCAACATATTTTCTCAAGGTTATGTGAGTACCAAATTGACACATTATTTTCACACTATATTGTGTTACTATATTGCACTATACTTTGTTTCTTTTTTCTTTAAGATATTGAGAAGTTGAAACTCCTATGTCATTTGACTCACTGGCCTCTAGTTATGAAGCCGTCTACTTACCTGCATTCGCCAGCCCAATACGCTCGCCTAAGATCGCCTACCATCGCCGCCGCTGACCTGAATACGTTCGCCAAAGTAATCAAAAAAGCTGTCAAGAAGCCGTGCACTACACAGCCGCCACCTATATTCAAGTTATTAACCCCTATCCTGCGGATCCCGGACCCCGCCGCAACTAAATAAATTGTTTAACCCCTAAACCGCCGCACCCAGAGCCCACCGCCACCTATATTAAAGTTATTAACCCCTATCCTGCCCCCTACTACACCGCCGCAACCTACATTAAACTCATTAAACCCTAAACCGCCGCTCCCGGACCCCGCCGCAACTAAATTAAATGTTTAACCCCTAAACCGCCGCTCCCGGACCCTGCCGCCACCTATATTAAACTTATTAACCCCTAAACCTAAGTCTAACACTAACACCCCCCTAACTTTAATATTATTTTAATAAATCTAAATAAAACTTACTATTATTAACTAAATTATTCCTATTTAAAACTAAATACTTACCTACAAAATAAACCCTAAGATAGCTACAATATAACTAATAATTATATTGTAGCTATTTTAGGATTTATATTTATTTTACAGGCAACTTTGTATTTATTTTAACTAGGTACAATAGTTATTAAATAGTTATTAACTATTTAATAACTACCTAGCTAAAATACTTACAAAATTACCTGTAAAATAAATCCTAACCTAAGTTACAATTAAACCTAACACTACACTATCATTAAATTAATTAAATAAATTAACTACAATTACCTAAAATTAAATTAAATTAAATAAACTATAGTACAAAAAACAACAACACTAAATTACAGAAAATAAAAAAGAATTACAAGAAGTTTAACCTAATTACACCTAATCTAAGCCCCCTAATAAAATAATAAAGCCCCCAAAATAAAAAAAATGCCCTACCCTATTCTAAATTACAAAGTAACCAGCTCTTTTACCAGCCCTTAAAAGGGCTTTTTGCGGGGCATTGCCCCAAAGTAATCAGCTCTTTTACCTGTAAAAAAAAAACAACCCCCCCAACATTAAAACCCACCACCCACATACCCCTACGCTAACTTACCCAAACCCCCCTTAAAAAACCTAACACTAACCCCCTGATGATCTCCCTACCTTGAGTCGTCTTCACCCAGCCGAGCCAAATTCTTTATCCAAGTGGCGCAGAAGAGGTCCTCCATCCAGCAGAAGTCTTCATCCAGGCGGCGTCTTCAATCTTCATCCATCCGGAGCGGAGCGGAGCCATCTTCCAAGGAGCTGATGCGGAGCCATCCTCTTCACCCGACGACTGAATGACGAATGAAGGTTCCTTTAAGGGACGTCATCCAAGATGGCGTCCCTCTAATTCCGATTGGCTGATAGGATTCTATCAGCCAATCAGAATTAAGGTAGGAAAAATCTGATTGGCTGATTCAATCAGCCAATCAGATTGAAGTTCAATCCGATTGGCTGATCCGATCAGCCAATAGAATGCGAGCTCAATCCGATTGGCTGATTGGATCAGCCAATTGGATTAAACTTCAATCTGATTGGCTGATTGAATCAGCCAATCAGATTTTCCTACCTTAATTCCGATTGGCTGATAGAATCCTATCAGCCAATCGGAATTTGAGGGACGCCATCTTGGATGACGTCCCTTAAAGGAACCTTCATTCGTCGTTCAGTCGTCGGTTGAAGAGGATGGCTCCTCGTCGGCTCCTTGAAAGATGGCTCCACTCCGGATGGATGAAGATTGAAGACGCCACCTGGGTGAAGACTTCTGCTGGATGGAGGACCTCTTCTGTGCCACTTGGATGAAGAATTTGGCTTGGCTGGGTGAAGACTACTCAAGGTAGGGAGATCTTCAGGGGGTTGGTGTTAGGTTTTTTTAAGGGGGGTTTGGGTGGGTTAGAGTAGGGGTATGTGGGTGGTGGGTTTTAATGTTGGGGGGGTTGTATTTTTTTTTACAGGTAAAAGAGCTGATTACTTTGGGGCAATGCCCCGCAAAAAGCCCTTTTAAGGGCTGGTAAAAGAGCTGGTTACTTTGTAATTTAGAATAGGGTAGGGCATTTTTTTTATTTTTGGGGGCTTTAATATTTTATTAGGGGGCTTAGATTAGGTGTAATTAGTTTAAACTTCTTGTAATTTTTTTTATTTTCAGTAATTTAGTGTTTGTTTTTTTCTGTACTATAGTTTAGTTTATTTAATGTAATTTAATTTTAGGTAATTGTAGTTAATTTATTTAATTAATTTAATGATAGTGTAGTGTTAGGTTTAATTGTAACTTAGGTTAGGATTCATTTTACAGGTAATTTTGTAAGTATTTTAGCTAGGTAGTTATTAAATAGTTAATAACTATCTAATAACTATTGTACCTAATTAAAATAAATACAAAGTTGCCTGTAAAATAAATATAAATCCTAAAATAGTTACAATATAATTATTAGTTATATTGTAGCTATCTTAGGGTTTATTTTACAGGTAAGTATTTAGTTTGAAATAGGATTAATTTAGTTAATACGAGTAATATTATTTAGATTTATTAAAATAATATTTAAGTTGGGGGGGGTTAGGGTTAGTGTTAGACTTAGGTTTAGGGGTTAATAATTTTAATATAGGTGGTGGCAGTATAGGGGGGCAGGATAGGGGTTAATAATTTTAATATAGGTGGCGGCGGTATAGGGGGGCAGGATAGGGGTTAATAACTTTAATATAGGTGGCGGCGGGGTCCGGGAGCGGCGGTTTAGGGGTTAAACAATTTATTTAGTTGAGGCGGGGTCCAGGATCCGCAGGATAGGGGTTAATAAGTTTATGTAGGTGGCGGCGGTATATGGGAGCGGCGGTTTAGGGGTTAACATGTTTATTATAGTTGCGGCGGGGTCCGGGAGCAGCGGTTTAGGGGGTAATAAATTTATTTAGTTGCGGCGGTGTAGGGGGGGCAGATTAGGGGTGTTTAGACTTG